>NC_043961.1:57123771-57323771 GCF_902148855.1 Sphaeramia orbicularis
ATTTCTATTGTTTTTAGAAAAGTCAAATCTCTCATCACACTTAAAATAAGACATAATTACCTAAAGAGGAACTTTTCAGTGAGATATAAATGTTTTTAGACAATAGATCTAGAAATCTTAGTTCAAGAAATCTTACCAAGATCACTTTCGCTTATTCCATTGGCGGATTTTTTTTTTTTTTTTTTGCTTAATTCAAGATTTTTTCTAAATTTAAGATTTTTTTTTTTTTTTTTTGGCTTAATTCAAGATTTGTTTTACTTAATTGAAGATTTTTTTTTTGTTTAATTCAACATTTTTCCTTAATTCAAGCAATTTTTTTTTTTTTTTTTGGCTTAATTCAATTCAAGAATGTGGAATTTTTGACTTTGTAAATTCATCCCAGGGGCCGGATTGGAACCTTTGGCGGGCTGCATTTGGCCCCCGGGCCACATGTTTGAGACCCCCGGTCAAGGGCATCAAACTGAAAAATAACAGCATAATAACCTAGAAATAATGACTCCAAATTTTCTTCTTGGTTTAATGTGAGAAAAATATATGACATAATGCTTATAAATAACAGCAACACCAATTTTATTGCAAAGAACATTAAATTCTGGTATCCTTTAATAATAAAATGTCAATAACCTGAACAAATATGAACAACCTGAAATCTAAAGACAAATAAGTGTAATTTTAACATTATGTGCTTGTTTTGTGTCTTGGTAGATCTGAACTGTAATGCACATGTATTTATAATAAATTGAGGCAGAATATTGATCAAATTGTACTTGTTTTTCTTCAGAAATTTCAGGGTTTTTTCAGGTTATTCACATCTTTTTTGTTTTGGATAGTGTGTAAAATGAAAATAGTTTCATCATTTCATGTTATTTTTGCAGTTGTCATTATTAATAGGTTATTATGTTATTATTTTACTGGTCCGGCCCACTGGAGATCAAATTGGGCTGAATGTGGCCCCTGAAAGAAAATGAGTTTGAGACCCCTGTTGTAGACGATTATTAGCAGACAGATAGTATTAATCTTTTCAACCAGCTGCAAGCAACAAAGCATATGAGCAGATATTCAAAAATGTCAAACTTTAAACATTCACAGAATAAATTGACATTCTATAAACAGTTCTCGAAGCCATCTTTAATTTTATGCTCCACAAAAAAAAAAAAAAAAAAACTCTTTACACATATGTTACCCCGAGGCTAGAATTGAATTACAGTAAACTGTGTGGGAATGAAACACCTTTAAAAAAATATATTGTGTAAATGGCAAAACTGTCATTCAAATGCAATGACAGCTGAAAATGAGGAAACAGCAATTTCCATAATAGAAAAAAAAAAAAAAAAAAATCATTTCCCGGTATGCAAAGTGAAAGTGACAACATATGTGGCAGGCAGAAACTGGGAAGCTTATTGATTTAGTTAATGAAAAGAATTCCCTACTGGTTTAACTTCTACCTCGCGAAGCTGAGCTCATCAGATTTTGTTATATACAAATGCTTAAGAAGACAAAATGAGAGATAATGATTCTCCATAGATTCTCTGTAAGAGCTGTACTGTATGGCTCTAACTGGGCACATTACAGCAGGTGGTTCAAAGTAAATGGTACAGGGAACACTGTGCATTCACTCATTACAGAGTAAGACCCACTTATTGATGTACGCCGCAATCATTATTACATTCAGAAAGTCATAGAAGCAATGAGCGCTAGACTTCATTTGATCATTAAGTTGCACAACTTCAAAAAACAAAAAACAAAAAGAAGAGAGACGGATGATACTACAATGGTAATAGTGGATACTCAGGAACTGAATAGTACCTAATTATATTTCATAATGCTTTGTTTTGTTTTTTTTTTTTTGTTTTTTTTTTTATAATTCAAAGATACACTGTGGATCATTCAGACTAGAACAATGACCAAGGTCTGTATTAACACTGTAAAAAGAAAAACCTGTAAAAAAAAAAAAAAAAAAAAAAAACGGTGTTATTCCAGCAGCAGGGGTGCCAAAAAACTACTGTTAAATAACGGGAAAAAAACATCTCATAAAAATACGGTAATTTTCCATAATTAAAATAGTTTTTTGCCCTAACTTTACACGAGATTTTGTATATATTTTTTTTACTTTTTAATATTTCATAAAGAATATTTTCATGTATTCAAACAATCAAATTACCTATAAATATATATATAATTTTCAATGAGACTCAGTTGTACAATCCACTGATAAAAACTGTATTTGGACAGTTTATCAGAGCTTATACATGTTATACATTCACAAAAACACTTATTCGACATTTTTGTTGTGAAACCTCCTGTAATTACAAAAGATATTTGTCAATTAACAAACAAGTCTTGTTAAACTTACAGAACAAATACTTCTTTTACAGTTAATTGTCAGTAATTTTATCTCGTTTTATTATTCTTTTCTTATTCTTATTATTTTGCAGTATTAAACTTTAAATCAACAGTTTAATCTCATAAATAGAAAAGAAATGTTCATGAAATTACGATACATTTGCAAATGTATTTTAACTGTATTTTTCTGTGAAAAAAGAAAAAAATTATTTTAAAAAAATGGAAATTTTTGGGTTATTCACAGTTACAGTTTTTTCATGTTATTTTACGTTTGACATGTAAAATCACAGTCTATTTTTGGAATTTCATTGATGTTTTCCCGTATCTTAAAAATACAGGAAAAATCTGTAAAATAAAAAGTAAAAATTCTGTTAAATTACAGATATTTTTTACAGTGATGACCTGTACATAATACCTGTGTGTTTTATACAGTTGCAGTGATAGTGCTGTGTGCTAGTACGTAGTGTGAACACAGTGTTTCACAGCAGAAGAATGATAGGATACACAACCTTACACTGCAAAAATCCGATCTTCCCAAGTGTATTTTCTCATTTCTAGTCAAAATATCTCATCACACTTAAAATAAGACATAATCACCTAAAGAGTAACTTTTCAGTGAGATATAAGAACTGATTTTTAGACAACAGATCTGGAAAATCTTAGTTCAAGAAATCTTGCTAAGATCGCTTTCACTTGTTCCATTGGTGGATTTTTTTGCATGAATTAAGCAAAAAAAAAAAAAAAAAAATCTTGAATTAAGCAAAAAAAAAGCAAGTAGTGTGCCGCAGTAGTGTGTACAATGTTGATTGATTTCAGTCAGTTTTTAAGTTGAGTCTTGAAGGAGGATTTGCAGTTTCTTAAGCTAGCCTGTTCTGCGTACACTGTAAAAAATGACTGTAGAATTAACACCAAAAAGTTGTAAAATTGCAACATAAAAAAACTGTGACAATACAATACAAAGTTGTTTAATTGAAAAGATTTTTGTGTTAACAATTAAATCAATATAGCTGTAGTTCTTACAGGAAGAGTACGTGAACAAAACCAAAAAAAAATCTTGAATTAAGCAAAAAAAAATGCAAGTAGTGCTGCAGTAGTGTGTACAATGTTGATTTGATTTCAGTCAGTTTTTAAGTTGAGTCTTGAAGGAGGATTTGCAGTTTCTTAAGCTAGCCTGTTCTGCGTACACTGTAAAAAATGACTGTAGAATTAACACCAAAAAGTTGTAAAATTGCAACATAAAAAAACTGTGACAATACAATACAAAGTTGTTTAATTGAAAAGATTTTTGTGTTAACAATTAAATCAAATATAGCTGTAGTTCTTACAGGAAGAGTACGTGAACAAAACCAGATTTGTATGTAGAAATGATGGATTTCTACTGTTTTTAAGAAAATAAAACTGTAAATTGAAAAACAATGTGGTGCCGTTTAAATTGCAAAGACCATAAATGTTGAAATAACGGCATATTTGCTCATATAAAGTTATAAAAAAGTAAACATTTAACAATTTAACATTTTAAATTTGTAAATTAATGGGTTGGTACAGTTGGTAGAGCGGCTCGTCCAATAACCAAAGGGTTGGTGGTTCGAATCCTGGCTCCGACTGTCCATATGTTAAAGTGTCCATGGAAGACACTGAACCCTAAACTGGTCCCAGTTGGACCCGGTGGATTTGGAAAGTGCTTTGGACGCCATGAAGGTGTAGAAAATGTGTTAAATAAGTGCAGTCCATTTACCATTTAAATCTAATGTTAAATCTACATATTTAAAATGTTAAATCTACGTGTTTAAAATGTTGAATCTACGTGTTTAAAATGTTAAATCTACGTGTTTAAAATGTTGAAGCTACGTGTTTAAAATGTTAAATCTACGTGTTTAAATGTTAAATCTACGTGTTTAAAATGTTGAATCTACGTGTTGAAAATGTTGAATCTACGTGTTTAAAATGTTGAATCTACGTGTTTAAAATGTAAAATCTACGTGTTTAAATGTTGACTCTACGTGTTTAAAATGTTAAATCTACGTGTTTAAAATGTTGACTCTACGTGTTTAAAATGTTAAATCTACGTGTTTAAAATGTTGAATCTACGTGTTTAAAATGTTAATCTACGTGTTTAAAATGTTGACTCTATGTGTTTAAAATGTTAAATCTACGTGTTTAAAATGTTGAATCTACGTGTTGAAAATGTTGAATCTACGTGTTTAAAATGTTGAATCTACGAGTTTAAAATGTAAATCTACGTGTTTAAATGTTGACTCTACGTGTTTAAAATGTTAAATCTACGTGTTTAAAATGTTAAATCTGTGTTTAAATGTTAAATCTACAGGTTTAACATATTAAATCTACATGTTTAAAATGTTAAATCTACGTGTTTAAAATGTTGAATCTACGTGTTGAAATGTTGAATCTATGTGTTTAAAATGTTGAATCTACGTGTTTAAAATGTTGAATCTATGTGTTTAAAATGTAAAATCTACATGTTTAAAATGTTGACTACGTGTTTAAAATGTTAAATCTACATGTTTAAAATATTGCATCTACGTGTTTAAATATTAAATCTACGTGTTTAAAATGTTAAATCTACATGTTTAAAATGTTGAATCTACACTTTTAAAATGTTAAATCTGCACGTTTAAAATGTTGAATCTACACATTTAAAATGTTGAATCTACACGTTTAAATATTAAATCTACATGTTTAAAATGTTAAATCGACACATTTAAAATATTAAATCTACACGTTTAAAATGTTGAATCTACATGTTTAAAATGTTAAATCTGCACGTTTAAAATGTTGAATCTGCACGTTTAAACTGTTGAATCTGCATGTTTAAAATGTTAAATTTACACATTTAAAATATTAAATCTACACATTTAAAATGTTGAATCTACATGTTTAAAATGTTAAATCTGCACGTTTAAATGTTGAATCTGCACATTTAAAATGTTGAATCTGCATGTTTAAAATGTTAAATCTACACATTTAAAATGTTGAATCTACACGTTTAAAATGTTAAATCTACATGTTTAAAATGTTGAATCTACATGTTTAAAATGTTGAATCTGCATGTTTAAAACATTAAATCTACATGTTTAAAATGTTAAATCTACATTTTAAAATATTAATCTACACGTTTAAAATGTTGAATCTACACGTTTAAAATGTTAAATCTGCACGTTTAAATGTTGAATCTGCACATTTAAAATGTTGAATCTGCATGTTTAAAATGTTAAATCTACATGTTTAAAATGTTGAATCTACATGTTTAAAATGTTGAATCTGCATGTTTAAAACATTAAATCTACATGTTTAAATATTAAATCTACATGTTTAAAATATTAAATCTACATGTTTAAAATGTTGAATCTACACGTTTAAAATATTAAATCTACACGTTTAAAATGTTAAATCTACATGTTTAAAATGTTGAATCTGCATGTTTAAAACATTAAATCTACATGTTTAAAATGTTAAATCTACATGTTTAAAATATTAAATCTACACGTTTAAAATGTTGAATCTACACGTTTAAAATGTTAAATCTGCACGTTTAAATGTTGAATCTGCACATTTAAAATGTTGAATCTGCATGTTTAAAATGTTAAATCTACATGTTTAAAATGTTGAATCTACATGTTTAAAATGTTAAATCTACATGTTTAAAATATTAAATCTACATGTTTAAAATATTAAATCTACATGTTTAAAATGTTGAATCTACACGTTTAAAATATTAAATCTACACGTTTAAAATGTTAAATCTACATGTTTAAAATGTTAAATCTACATGTTTAAAATATTAAATCTACATGTTTAAAATGTTGAATCTACACGTTTAAACTATTAAATCTACATGTTTAAAATGTTGAATCTACATGTTTAAAATGTTGAATCTGCATGTTTAAAACATTAAATCTACATGTTTAAAATGTTAAATCTACATGTTACTCTGTAAATATAGTTACAGTTGGATGTGTTTTTTACAGTATTGTTCTGGAAACCACAGCTGCCAGTTTTTTTTTTTTTTTCATAAAACAACAGGATTTTTTTTACAGTGTAGATGTGGATGCGCACACTTCTTTATACATCACTTGTCACACAGCCAGACTATGGGCTAGCCCCGTGGCCATGGAGTGTTTATCTTCATCAAATAAGCAGAAATAATTAGTCCAAAACCCACTACTCTTTCATCCTACGCTCTTTTAAAGCATCTCACACAGTTCACTCAGCGTGATGTCAGCTACAAAGTCGTTCATTTACTGTAAGCCTTCGATACTGAACTGACAGCGCTGAAGCAATCCTGATAAATGTCACAAATGTCACAAATGTCCCTGTTCAGTATATACATATTTGGCACAGTGGTAGTTACATATCCAAAACATTGTCGAATTTAAGCGTTTTTTTTTAGACATTCCATGCTTTTACATCCCTCTGAATGTGTGAATTAGCCCACGGTCTTTGATTAACTATACAATCAATGTGTGTCAAACTGTAATCTCACATAAATTCCATGTTCCAAGGGCTCTGCCCAGACAACGCTGTGATGTATGAAGTCAGTGGCAGAGAAAAGGGCAGGTGACGAAGCTGCAGACTATTTGATATTCACAAGGGTAGGCTTCCTCAGACTGACCTAAGTAAGTAGTAAATGTCCTTGTAGTTTATTCACTGAGAGGACATATACAATGAAAGACTCTTTTTATAGCACACATTTATTAATTCCCAATATGCAAAGTGATTTATTAATTAAGACCTCCATGTTCGCTGCTGTATGAGATTTAGGTAGAAGGAGATGTTCTCAGCATTACCGAAATTACAGGACAGTGAAGGTAAATCTATGGAATACAGACTTTTATTATTCAGTTTGATATCACTCCACCTGTCTGTATAACCAGGGTGTTTGTGTATGAAAAGCAGGGAGCACACCGGTAGGGTGTGAGAAAATATCGCAATATTTCATTTCACAATACTGTATCGATATTAAAAATAGTATTTTTAGGTATTTATTCAAATGCAGATGCTGTGGAGGTTCATGTTTGTTTTTTTTGTTTATATTTTTATTATTTAACACTCTTTCGTTCAATAATGTTCGTTCCTTTGTTGGGATTGCACAAAAATAATGTACTGATGTTAGTTCTGAACTAATAGAAACTGAACATTTGAACAGGATCTTAAACTGTAATGTCTGTAAAAAAAACAAAAAAAAAAACATAATTTAAATTTTAACACAGGAGCATTTTGTGATATAGCATTAGATCCTGTTGTGATCAAATAAAAATGTGTTTAATATTTGTGCAGATTTCTGGTGTAATTCAATTCTTCCAGGAAATAATCATTTAAAAAAAAGAAACAAACAAAAAATTGTTTTCAGTGAGATATAAAACTGATTTTTAGACAATAGATCTTGAACATCTTATTTCAAGAAATCTACCAAAATCATTTTCACTTGTTCCATTGACAGATTTTTTTTTTTTTTGCTTAATTCAAGCAAAACATCTGCCAATGGAACAAGTGAAAATTATCTTATATAAGTTCATATATCTCACTTACAAGTTACTCTTTAGGTCAGGGGTGTCAAACTCATTTTAGTTCAGGGGCCACATTCAGCCCAGTATGATCTCAAGTGGGCCGAACCAGTAAAATAATGACAGTGGAAAAAAGTAAAATTAAATTATGATAATGTTAACATCTACAAAAATCTGAATAACATGAACAACTGGAAACATCTT
Source organism: Sphaeramia orbicularis (assembly GCF_902148855.1). Lineage (NCBI taxonomy): Eukaryota > Metazoa > Chordata > Actinopteri > Kurtiformes > Apogonidae > Sphaeramia > Sphaeramia orbicularis. The sequence continues at coordinate 57,131,841 of NC_043961.1, forward strand.
AAGAAAACAAGTCCAATTTTAACAATGTATAATTATTATTAGATTTTTTTATTTATTTTTTTCTTAATTCCTGGGCTTTTTTTTGTTTGTTTGCTTGTTTGTTTGTTTTTTTTTTTTTTGCTTTATTTTAGATTTTTTTTTTTTTCTTTTGCGTAATTCAAGATGTTTTTGCTTAATTCAAGATTTTTTTATTTTGCTTAATTCAAGATTTTTTAGTTATTTCAAGATTTTTTTGCTTAATTCAAGATTTTTTTTTTTTTTGCTTAATTCAAGATTTTTCTGCTTATTCAATATTTGTTTTTGCTTAATTCAACATTTTTTTTTTACCAAGATTTTTTTTTTTGCTTAATTCAAGATTTTTTTTTTTGCTTAATTCAAGATTTTTCTGCTTATTCAAGATTTGTTTTTGCTTAATTCAACATTTTTTTTGCTTAACTCAACTTTTTTTTTTTTTTTTGCTTAATTCAAGATTTTTTTTTTTACATCTACAAAATCTGAATAACGCGAACAACTGGAAACGTCTTAGGAAAAACAAGTCCAATTTTAACAATATTATGCCTCAGTTTATCAGTTGATCATTTACACATTACAACTTACATAATAATTACAAATGCACAAAACATTTAATAACAGGCAGAAAATTGGTAAAACTGCATTCACTTATATTAAGACATTTCAGGTTTTTCTTGTTTTTTGTAAAATAACAGTTTTTAATACAAACATTGTCACGTAATTTTACTTGCTTTTTCTTTTTACACTAAAACAAAGATAAAATTGGCTGTTTTCATTATTTATAGGTTTAATATGATAGTATTTTACTGGTTCTGACCCACTTGAGATCTAATTGGCCTGTATGTGGAATCTGAATTAAAATGATTTTGACATCCTCGATTGTTAATATCTTCAGTGTAATTTTTGCATTTCACAACTTCATCCCAAGGGCCGGACTGGATCCTTTGGCGGGCCAGATTTGGCCCCCGGGCCTCATGTTTGACACTTGTGCTTTAGGTGATTATGTCTTATTTTAAGTGTGATGAGATATTTTGACAAGAAATGAGAAAAATACACTCGGTAAGATTTAGATTTTTGCAGTGCACGGGATCACTCCTGGGTGTTTTTTTCTTTCTTCAGGTTAGAACATGTATCAGGTGGAGCTAATGTTTTAGCGTTGGAGCACCCTGGACTCATTTTAGGGACGTACACAAAACCAATCTCTTGTCATGGTGATCTGTCAACGTCGACCAAGGTTATTATCGTTAACGAAAATTAACGAAATGACGAAAACTAGAATTGAAAAAAACATTTTCGTTAACTGAAATAAATAAAACTATAATTAAAAGAGTAAAAGATAACTAACTGAAACTGTGTCGTGTGCTTACAAAACTAACTAAAACGCATGAAAATTATAGATAAAATTCCCTTCGTTTTTGTCTTTGTCAGTGTCGGATTGGTACAATTTATTTCGCTCTAGCAGTTTAGCTAGCGGCACCATACGGAACTTCACAGTCCGTCACTTTTCATCATTGTCATTTCCAGTCGTCTTCTGGTCTCCACTCTACCTGGAAACATGGAAACTAAAGTTGGGAGAAAGCAGCAGAGTCCTGTCTGGGATTTATTTGAATACGACGGAGAAGAAGAAAAAGATACGACAAAACTAAAATTAAGACTAGAACTAAACTAAAACTAAGCATTTAGAAAAAAAAAGAAAACTAATAAAAACTAGCAAACCTGCTCTAAAAACAAATTAAAACTAACTGAATTAGAGAAAAATGAGTCAAAGTAAATAAAACTAACTATAATGAGAAATCCAAACTATTAGAACCTTGCACTAGACTAGACAAAGAGTTTAGGTTTGGACAAAGGACACGGACTGGAAAAGAAACTGTGCAATGTTTGTGTCTTTGCACAGTTTTCACTTTAATGTTCTGAGATGTTGAATTTAAACGGGCTCACTGACCCACTCATATTGTTAGCTATAACAGTTGTGAGATAACTGGGCATTTTCTATTTTTATTTGGAAAAAATATTGGTTCAGGGAGCAGTCTGGTTGAGTTTATTTGTATTATTCAAACAAAAATTCGAGTTACAGGGGGTGGACAAAACAATGGAAACACCTTAAAAAAATCAACAAAATATAATTTAATATGGTGTAGGTCCGCCTTTTGCGGCAATTACAGCCTCAATTCTCCGAGGTATTGATTCATACAACTTGTGAATTGTTTCCAAAGGAATTTTAAGCCATTCTTCAGTTAGAATACCCTCCAACTCTTTTAGAGACGATGGCGGTGGAAATCGACGTCTTACTTGAATCTCTAAAACTGACCATAAATGCTCAATAATGTTGAGGTCTGGGGACTGTGCCGGCCATACGAGATGCTCAACTTCATTAGAATGTTCCTCATGCCATTCTTTAACAATTCTAGCTGTATGGATTGGGGCATTATCATCTTGAGGTGAAGGTGTTTCCATTATTTTGTCCAACCCCTGTACATGTACAATTTGTTTTTCTTTTAAAATTTGGTGGGTGCAAATTATATTCAGGTGTGGCTTAAAGTCAGGTGTGGCCTATATATGTACTTTTTTTTTCTTTTAAAATTTGGTGGGTGTGGCTTATATTCAGGTGAGGCCTATATATGTAAAAAAAAATGTTCTTTTAAAATTTGGTGGGTGCAGATTATATTCAGGTGCAGCCTATATATGTACAATTTGTTTTTCTTCTAAAATTTGGTGAATGCGACTTATATTCAGGTGTGGCTTAAAGTCAGGTGTGGCCTATATATGTACTTTTTTTTTTCTTTTAAAATTTGGTGGGTGCGGCTTATATTCAGGTGCAGCCTATATATGTAAAAAATGTTCTTTTAAAATTTGGTGGGTGTGGCTTATATTCAGGTACGGCTTCTATAAGGTGCGGCCTATACAGGGGTTGGACAAAATAATGGAAACACCTTAAAAAAATCAACAAAATATAATTTAATATGGTGTAGGTCCACCTTTTGCAGCAATTACAGCCTCAATTCTCCGAGGTATTGATTCATAAACTTGTGAATGTTTCCAAAGGAATTTTAAGCCATTCTTCAGTTAGAATACCCTCCAACTCTTTTACAGACGATGGCGGTGGAAATCGACGTCTTACTTGAATCTCTAAAACTGACCATAAATGCTCAATAATGTTGAGGTCTGGGGACTGTGCCGGCCATACGAGATGCTCAACTTCATTAGAATGTTCCTCATGCCATTCTTTAACAATTCTAGCTGTATGGATTGGGGCATTATCATCTTGAGGTGAAGGTGTTTCCATTATTTTGTCCAACCCCTGTACATGTACAATTTGTTTTTCTTTTAAAATTTGGTGGGTGCAAATTATATTCAGGTGTGGCTTAAAGTCAGGTGTGGCCTATATATGTACTTTTTTTTTCTTTTAAAATTTGGTGGGTGTGGCTTATATTCAGGTGAGGCCTATATATGTAAAAAAAAATGTTCTTTTAAAATTTGGTGGGTGCAGATTATATTCAGGTGCAGCCTATATATGTACAATTTGTTTTTCTTCTAAAATTTGGTGAATGCGACTTATATTCAGGTGTGGCTTAAAGTCAGGTGTGGCCTATATATGTACTTTTTTTTTTTCTTTTAAAATTTGGTGGGTGCGGCTTATATTCAGGTGCAGCCTATATGTAAAAAAATGTTCTTTTAAAATTTGGTGGGTGTGGCTTATATTCAGGTACGGCTTCTATAAGGTGCGGCCTATACAGGGGTTGGACAAAATAATGGAAACACCTTAAAAAACAACAATATAATTTAATATGGTGTAGGTCCACCTTTTGCAGCAATTACAGCCTCAATTCTCCGAGGTATTGATTCATACAACTTGTGAATGTTTCCAAAGGAATTTTAAGCCATTCTTCAGTTAGAATACCCTCCAACTCTTTTAGAGACGATGGCGGTGGAAATCGACGTCTTACTTGAATCTCTAAAACTGACCATAAATGCTCAATAATGTTGAGGTCTGGGGACTGTGCCGGCCATACGAGATGCTCAACTTCATTAGAATGTTCCTCATGCCATTCTTTAACAATTCTAGCTGTATGGATTGGGGCATTATCATCTTGAGGTGAAGGTGTTTCCATTATTTTGTCCAACCCCTGTATTTTTAATTTGAACAGAAAACTATTCAAGGAAAAGCAGAAAGTGTTGTTACAATATTGATGTTTCTTTCAATAAAAGTTACATTTGCACCACTGTTCCAATGTTGTTGTGGTTGAAGGGGGCCTGTAGATTTTTTGTCCTCCAAAGAGGGCCCGACAGAAAAAGCCTGAGAACCGCTGCCCTAATGCGCTACATGAGCCAATTCCAATAAGTCTAATGCAGAGGCTTGTTAACTGACCTGATGTGGTCAAGTGGAGTGCAAGCTTTACTGTGCTGCCTAGTAAAGATGTCTGCTCATAAAGACCCCACAGGAGCGACTGTAGCCCAAACAGCTGAACTGTCCTGTTTGTACAGTCAAGTGACAGTGGAGATGTCACACACTGATGGCTGGGAAAAAATTCTGCTGTAAATCTCTATTGATTACCTATTGCTGACTCGTAGCTGCGCAGCACTTGGCAAGAGGTTGATTTTGTCTGGGTGTTGTTCAAAGCACAAATACGTCTAGTGATGGAGCAGCGTTTTAAGGGGTGCAATACTAAAACAGCATTTTGCAGTAAGGAGGGAGTAAAAAAAAAAAAAAAAAAGAAAGTAAATAGAAGGAGCTCTGGCTGCAGACCAGAGTGTCCCACACCACACCACATCAGTCCAGTTCTGCACTCAAAAAAACAGAACAGTGGATTTAAATAGTAAGATAACGTCACTGGTCCCACAAAACTTTTTTATTTAAATTTTAAAAATACTAGATGACTAAATTTCAGCAAACCGTCTTAATTAAGTGCTACATCACACAGTTAAATTGAATTTATTAAACATGTTGAATTTACTCAATATTGTGTACGTTTAATTAGTATACATCATTACATTGATCAATTAAACACATTGAATTTACTATATATCATTTCATTGAATTTAATAACATGTTGAATTTACTATATGTTATGTTAAATTTACTAAACATTATGTTCAATTTATTAAACACACTGAATTTCCTAAATATTGTTATGTTTAATTTACTAAATACTATTATGTTGAATTACTTAAGCACGCTGAATTTACTACATGCTGTTACATTTAATTGACTTAACATCATTATTATAGTATAGGTGAAGTTTGACACAAAGTCAGCTCGATGTCAGGTGTGAGCACAGGTTGTGCTTTAATTTGATAGGCACAGAAAACCAAATTAGGATGATCACAACAGGATAGCTATTGCTCTACCAATGGCTCTCACTCAGGGTGCAACTTTACAAATTACAAAAATACAGAAAAAATAAACAAAAAGTCCAATAAGCATTGCCATACACATATTAAGTCAAAACTAGTCCTAACACAACAACCCCGCTGAATTCTTGAGCATAAAAATAACACATTTACAACATAGTACCCATACCCATAATGCACTGCGGCAAACCTGCCAACTTCATTTTTTAAGTGACTGCGTTGACTAAATTGTATTTAAACAGTATTGAATATTCCCAAGACTGTATTATGATTTAAATGTATGTAACTCTCTTGTTTTTTCACTAAAAATGAATTTATTAAATATTTTCAACATAAATACATTGCATAAGGATTACTACATGGGTTTTCCATTTCTTTGAGTGTGAGGTCTCTACACTGGCTCCCTGTCTCTCAGAGAATAGACTTCAAAATTCTCTTGCTAGCATATAAGCACTGAATGGTTCAGGCCCAAAATACAGCAGAGACCTTCTAGTCCAGTATGAACCATCCAGACCACTCAGGTCATCTGGTGCAGGTCTGCTCTGTGTTCCCAAGTCAGAACTAAACATGGAGAATCAGCGTTCAGTTTCTATGCTCCGTATATCTGGAACAAACTACCAGAAAATCTCAGGTCCTGCTGAGAGTCTGAGTTCTTTTAAATCAAGGTTTAAAGATTCACCTGTTCACTGCTGCCTTTGACTAAAAGGCTTTTGACTTTTTACATTTTATATTCTCTTTGAAAACTCTGCACTGCAACTCTTACTTTAATATGTGTGTGTTTTTATTTTTATTTTATTCTATTTTTTTTTTTTTTTTTTTTTTTTTTTTTTGATTTTATGTGTTGTTTTCTTACTACGCTGTTTTTAATCACCTTTTACATGTTTCTTTTGTAATGTTTTAAATGTGTTTCTTTTTGTTTCTTTTATTTCAATGCCCTGTGTGAAGCACCTTGAATTGCCTTGTTGCTGAAATTTGCTATATAAATAAAGTTGCCTTGCCTTGCCTTGCCCTGTACTCAGAGCATATCATTCTATAACACGTTCTAGTCCCCTCAAAGTGTCCTTAACCCTTTATCGGGCAAGTGATTATTTTTGGTCATTTCTGCACACTTTACAAGATAGTGACAGTACACTACAAAAGTCAAAATCTTACCAAGTGTATTTTTCTGATTTCTAGTCAAAATATCTCATCACACTTAATTAAGACATAATCAACTGAAGAGTAACTTTTCAGCTTTTTTTTTTATTTTTTTATTTTTTTTTCACTTAACTCAAGCAAAAAAATCCGCCAATGGAACAAGTGAAAATTATTATGGTAGATTTCTTGAAATAAGATGTTCAAGATCTATTGTCTAAAAATCAGTTCTTATATCTCACTGAAAAGTTCCTCTTTAGGTGATTATGTCTTAATTTAAGTGTGATGAGATAATTGGACTAGAATGAGAAAAATACACTTGGTAAGATTTACAGTTTGAGAAACACTGCATTAGGGGAAGTTCCTTATGTGGTTTACCTAAGGGCCGCCGTTGGATATAATTCATGCTGCTTTATTATGTGTTCCTTGGTGTCGGCTATTTGTTTATGTTATTATATACTTAATACTTCTATGCATTGGTCCACAGGTGGATAAATACTTGTATCTCAGCAGAAAGGGAATATCAGTTACTGTAAATGAATCATGTTGCTGCTTTAAATACGTGAATGGATTACAGTGGGAATATGTTGCGGTTCTGTTTGCTTGGAAAGATTGTGAATTGGAATATTAGGAAGAGTGGAATAAGAGTTTCTGCACTGCTATATGTGGCGAATTGATTAAATGCTTGATTAAACACTCGGCAGAGGAGTGTGGATGCCTAATTCAAACGCATATGCAAATATTCTTGTTTCGTAGATTACTTGCCTTTTATGAACTCTTTCACACATACACACGCAGAAACAGAGACTGATGCAATTTACTGATGCATATTCATGTCCACTATGGTTTAGCAAGTTAAGTGTGCTCTAACCATGGACTTAATAAATACCCGAAACATAGACACACAGTCAGAAAATTAAGAGATTTCATAGTAGAGCGAAGATTTGCATCGGAAAGTGCTACTACATGCAAACTGAAGCAAATCAGGTAGCAATCATATTCTCCGGATAATTTTAACAGAAAAGCAGCGAGCAGGGAACAGTGTGTTTGATCAAAAAGGACCAGGTTTCAGTCAGTTTCAGAAAACCCAAAGCCTACACCAGGGTTCTCGCTAGCGTCATTGAAAGTCGGGGCCCCCCAGGGACAGCGTCAGGGGCTGAGATTTGACCCGCGATACTTCTTTCAACCAGCGTAGCGGTGTTTTTTTGTGTGTGTGGTGTGATCGTCCAGCGTAATGATAACGAGATTTGAATATTAAAAAAACGTATGCCTTTGTCTTGGCGCAAAGCGCTGCAGACAGGACATGAAAACAATATAATCAACACCCCTTTGTGTGCCTTGGTATTGTCTGACGCCCGCCCGGCAACATCACTTGCCTTTTCCGGGGGAGGATGCCCCTGGACCCACCTACAAAACTCACGCCATCAAAATCTTACCAAGTGTTTTTTTCTCATATTTATTTTTTATAGTTATTTTATTTATGCATGCACCAGATTTAGCAGAGAAGCTAATGCCTCGTTTCCACTGTGTGGTATCAGCTCGACTCGACTCGACTCGGCCTTTTTTGCGTTACCCGGTACTAGTTTTTTGGTATCACCTCTGCTGAGGTTCCAGGACTGGGGACCAGATACTAAAACGTGACATGTAAACACTGCAGACCACTGATTGGTCAGACAGTTTTCTCTGTGACCCACTGTTTACAAAAAACAGATGCGGAAGTGGACAGTAAATATAGCGGTACATTAATCCATATGATGACAGCCAAAACTACACCATGGTCGGTTGAGGAGATTCAGTCTTTGGTGGCCGACGTAAAAATTCAGACCAGACAACACGCAACGAGCGAGTTTTCAGCAACTCTCTGAACAGACGACATGGAAGTAACACGCCGCATCGCTATGATGTCCAGGTACTGTAAAGTCGGTGGTATCCTGTAATGAAAGCGGTCTCCAGGAATACTGAGTCGAGCTGAGCCGAGGTAGTTCCACATAGTGGAAACGCGACATAATTTCCATCTGTTATAAGATAAGATAAGATAAGATAAGATAAGATAAGATAAGATAAGATAAGATAAGATAAGATACACTTTATTATCCCCATGGGGAAATTTTTCTTGGACTCCGTTCAGCTGCAGGAACATTGAAAGGCAGGAACAGCTGCCATGGGTAAAGAAATGAAACTGAAATGGTGTCCAAAGTGTTAATGCTGTAACCTGGCAATTTTGTGAAAAACAAGATGGATGCCTATCGTCCCCTCCCATGACCTTTGATTGGATTTAAATCCCACTGCTACTTCGCGCAAACTACCGTACTTTCCGGACGTTTTGAACCATGCGGCTTATACTGCGATGCAGCTCGAGTATAGATTATACGGGCTAACGGCCACCAGGGGGCGCTCTAGCGGGAAGCGCAAAAGTAAGAGACAGGTGGAAGAGGTGATGAAGAGGAGAAGTTTGAATCTAACTTTAACATCATTTTGCGTGTCATGCACAAACCCTCATCATGGAAACACATGAAAAAATGCATATTTTGCAGCTTTTAAGTTAAAGGCAATCGATGTGTCTGTCTTAGAAGGAAATAGAGCTGCAGCACGGAAGTGCCATTGAGCAACACGGAGGAGAGATGTAGAAGGTGTGTGACGGAGAATTTGAGACTGTTCAACTCCGACACTGAAGAAGACGACTGCAGTGGTTTAATGAGCAGAAGGAAGATGAAGATACAGATCAATGACTTTTCTGGGTTTTTGAACCAGCCTGTTGCTGCCTATGTTACAGGCACTGTTTGGAAAATAGCAGTTAAGGTATGGAAATAAATATTAAATAATCTTTCTGTTTACCATCTTTCTGTGTAAATATCTCATGTCACAATGTGGACACCTGTGACTTACATTCTGGTGCGCCTTACAGCCTGGAAAGTATGGTAGTTTTAACTTGGATGCGGAAATTGCTCCTGCTCACTCATGCATGACAACCTGGGTCTGTAAATTTGGACAAACATCCACCAATCCCCTACCGACCTACATCCATAAAGAAAATTCCAAAATTATCAATGTGGAACTGGGAGTAATTTTCAAAATGTATAGTTTTTTTTTTGGGCGACACGGTGGTGCAGTGGTTAGCACTCATGCCTCACAGCAAGAAGATCCTGGGTTCGATTCCAACACCAGTCGACAGGGGGTGGGGACCTTTCTGTGAGCATGTTCTCCCCATGTCTGTGTGGGTTCTCTCCGGGTACTCCGGCTTCCTCCCACCATCCAAAGACATGCCCTGATAGGTTAATTGGTTAATCTAAATTGCCCATAGGTGTGAATGTGAGAGTGATTGTTTGTCTCTATATGTTCAGCCCTGAGATGAACTGGCGACTTGTCCAGGGTGTACCCCGCCTTCGCCCCTATGTAGCTGGGATAGGCTCCAAGCGACCCCCGTGACCCTAGTGAGGATAAAGCGGGTTCAGAAAATGAATGAATGAATGCATGAATGTATAGTTGTTGTTTTTTTTTTTGATACACCCCGTAGAGCCCTGATGCACGTTGCATGTTTTCTCCCGTGTGTCCTGATAATCTGCTCTACTGCACCTCACTAACAAGAGCTGCTTGCAACCAGGTGAACTGTTCATATTCATCTTCACTGGAATCAAGTTTTCTGTGTTTTAGTATACAGGGTGGGGAAGCAAACTTCACAATATTTTGAGGCAGGGATTGAAAGACAGTGTATGACCAATTAGTTTATTGAAAGTCATGAGAATTTATTTGCCACAAGAAATTTACATCATAGAAAATGTTTTATTCTATGTGTTGTCCTTCTTTCTCAATAACTGCCTTCACACGCTTCCTGAAACTGCGCAAGTGTTTCCTCAAATATTCGGGTGACAACTTCTCCCATTCTTCTTTAATAGTATCTTTAAGAAAGTTGCTGTGTGATGTTCTATTGGTACCATGTTCTAAAACGCCCCAAATAGCAGAATCCAGAGGGTTTAGATCTGGGCTAGAAGGCGGCCATAAACACGATTCCCAAAAATTGCTAAAGTTGGATTTGTTGCTGTTGTCAACAAGTGTTTTGGTGTTCTTGTGTAAGATTTTAACTTCAAATCAAATTTTACTGCATTTCTAATGGTCTTGTTGTCTACCTCAAGTTCAGTTGCCATTTTTCTCCTGGATTTGGTTGGATCCTTCAGGATTTTGGATTTGAGAGCTTTAATAAAAGCTTTGGTACGTTTTTTGTTGCTTCCTCCACTTCCAGACTTTCTCGTAATAGTTTTGCTCATAGTCATTCTCTTCTTTCCATTCTAAACAGTCTTTATGGACACTCCAACTATTTTTGAAATCTCCTTTGGTGTGACGAGTGCATTCAGCAAATCACACACTCTTTGACGTTTGCTTTCCTGATTACTCATATGGGCAAAAGTTTCTGAAAAGGTATGGATAATAGTGTTAGGTATGATTAGGACATCAGTATATGTTTGGTTTCAAAAAAATTGACGTAGTGCCTGCTAAGAAAAAACAACTAAATGTTCCTTGTAAATTTTGCTTCCCCACCCTGTATATTCTATATTTTTGTGTATATCCTTCCAAAATTGTTTTATTTTTGGGCAGTCCCAGAAGTTATTCCGATTTTTGCAGATGTTAACATTATGAAAATTTAATTTTACTTTTTTCATTGTTAATATTTTACCGGTCCGGCCCACTTGAGATCATATCGAGCTGAATGTGGCCCCTGAACTAAAATGAGTTTGACACCCCTGGATTAGACCCTTTGTTGGGCCTGTTTTGGCCCACAGGCCACATGTTTGACACCTGAGCTCCACAGTTTTATTGTAAAACTATTTAATCACATCTGCCTGAGCTACAACACTTCAGCTCATTTTCACCTTTGAAGGCCTGAAGGAATTCACACAAAACCAGATTCTTTCGAACTGCAATCAGTGTGAACCCTTGTGTGTACGACACGAAAACAAGGACAAACTGCAGGAGACACGAATATTATTTTTCGGACTGTTTGATGAATAACTTGGATGTTTTCGTGACTGACAGATATTTGCAACGCTTTTAAAAGTTCTTGCAGAGATATTGCATCGGATTCTAGGGATTTATTAACCTTGGCGCAAAAATCACCTTGTATTCACTAAAGTGGCAACTGAGAGTAGTCTCATCATCGCATATGAAAGAACTTAAAACACTCCCTTTGTTTCATTAAAACACTGAGAGGTGCAGATGAAGTCACAGCCTTCAATACTCTCCAGATAATTAAACCCACTTATTTTTTTTCATCTTGTCTCTTAACGTCCTTGACAACCTCTCTAGTTTTTTGGTCTTCAGTGGGATTGAACCTTCTTTACTGGTCTGGTCTGCAGATGCATCCTCTGGTCACATGTGGCTCTCATTAACTCGACCATTTCTTTCTTTCTTTCTTTCTGTACTGCAGGAAAATGAGTAATTCTTAACAAAAGATGACATTAGTTGAAATTTATGAGGTGTCGAGCTAATATAACCTTTAAATAATCCTTGAGCCACTACAAAATACTTCACAGATATTCACAAAATTCAGAATATGAAGCTAAGACGTCCATTATAAGAAACCATATCGCTCTCTCTCTCTCTCTCTCTCTCCCCAACAATCACATGAATCCAACAATCACATTAATTTTGCTCAATCAGGTCAACTTTCTGAACTATGCTACATATTGGCTTTTTAACATTTTTACTTACATTTATGGGCATTTTCACATCATATGATACAAAATTCTTTCATATTTCTTGCAATAAACGAGTTCTGAAGATTTTACTTTTGCCAATTTATGATTAATGTTTATTTTTAATATTACAGGTGAATGAAATGGCTTCGACTAGAAGATCTTGCAAAAATAAGCCTGTCGTATTCTGCTACATCTGCGGTGAATACACCATTGTACCTAACAGGAATCAAGTCACAAGTTTCATAAAGTGTGCTTACCAATCTTATTTTGGTATTAAACTTGGTGACCAAGATAAAGTTTGAGTGCAGACTGTGAGAAGATCAAATTTTTCAAAATCAAATTAGCAAAAAAAACCTGACCTGATTGAGAAAAACAGATGTCATTTTTGGATTTAGCGGTGCAAAATGGTCCTAATTCAGTTGAAAAAACCTAGACAAGTTGCAAAAAACATTTTTTTGTAACCCAGTGTTATCGCTTAGTCCATTCATCGCTAGTTGGTTTACTCTTTTTTTTTTTTAGTAATTATTTATTTATTTAGAACATTTAAATGAACAGAATCTATCTTCAAGCACATACAAGTGACTATTGCACGGTCCGAAAAGGAGTAGGAAGAAGTATAAACTTATTTAATCCAACCCCTCAGTGCTTTTACAGCTTTATCACTGACTTAATGTGAATCAAACAATATTATTTTCCTAATTTTAGCATCAAACCACAACAAATCCATACTGCAGTAACTGAATTATACACAACAGTATGTTCATGTCAGTACAGTCATACAAACAGACTCAACAATTCAACCATTTTCTTCAATAATTACAGCAGACTTATTAATACAACAGTATCCATAAACAAACAGGCCTCACTGTCATTATTAAATACTGTACCTCTCAAGAATCAGTTCTTTATATCTTTTTTTAAATTGAATTATGTTTGATATTTGTTTTATCTCCTCACACAATTTGTTCCACAATTTTACTTTATTGATCGATCAGCAATTAATTGATAAGCGGCAATTTTCCTGAGAACCTGAATTTCCCCTTAAATAGGGTCTATAAGAATAAAAGCTAAATATTGTTTATATACTTTATGTAAAAAGCGTGTCATATTCCTTAATGATTGATTTATTGAACCATTGGGTACAGAACAGGCAATGACATTTATGCAGTAGAACTAAATAAATTTTGCAGAGAAATTCAATAAAATAAATGGATCTGGAGAGGGGCAGCTTAGAAGACATGGGCATTTCTGACTTTGCATCACTACACTGCAAAAAAAAAAAAAAGTAAAAAATGGTATTATTCCAGCAGCAGGAGTGCCAAAAAAATAATTTTAAATAACGGAAAATAACCATTGCATAAAAATACGGTAATTTTCCATAATTAAAATACAGTTTTTTGCCCTAACTTTACATGAGATTTTGCAGGTTTTTTTTTTTTTACTTTTTAATGTTTAATAAAGAATATTTACATGTATTAAAATAATCAAATTACCTATAAATATATGTATAAATAATTTTCAATGAGACTCAGTTGTCCAATCCACTAATAAAAACTGTATTTGGACAGTTTATCAGTGCTTATACATGTTATACATTCACAAAAATACATTTATTCAACACTTTTGTTGTGAAACCTCCTGTAATTACACAAGATATTTGTCAATTAACAAACAAGTCTTGTTAAACTTACAAAACAAATACTTCTTTAATGGTTAATTGTCCGTAATTTTATCTCATTTTATTTATTTATTTATTTATTTTTTACACTATTAAACTTTAAATTAACAATTTAATCTCATTAATAGAAAAGAAATATTTGTGAAATTACAATACACTAGCAAATGTATTTTAAAATGTATTTTTCTGTGAAAAAAGAGAACATTTCTTTTAAAAAATTACATTTTTTTGGGTTATTTACAGTCACAGTTTTTTCATGTTATTTTACATTTCACATGTAAAATCACAGTCAGTTTTTGTCATTTCATTGATATTTTCCTGTATCTTAAAAATACAGGAAAAATCTGTCAAATAAACAGTGAAAAGTCTGTTAAATTACAGATTTTTTTTTTTTTTTACAGTGTACCTGACATGATGGAGCATCTTATTAACAATTAATTGATAGTAAATTAATTGTTTACATCCCTAATCCAGACTGCATCACTCACTGAATAAAATATAAATGTAATTGTTTACGCACACATGATATAGTGACAGACACACCTCTTTACCTTTGCCTACAGGAAAAGTTAGATCCTGTTGAGACCCAGCAATGCATGTTTGTCCTTTGTAGAGACAAGAGTTCCACAGCTTTACAAAAAAATAAAAAATAAAAATATTCTTAAAAAAAAAAAAAAAAAAAAAAAGTATCTGAAATACTGTTACATTATGTTATTTCCAATAAAGCCAATTATTTAATGAAAAAATAAAAGCCTAAACTTTTACTTTCCTGGGTCTCCTGAGATTGGAGCATACTTCAACCACAGTTATTATCTAAGACTTTTAAAATTAATCAGAGGGTTGTAATGTTATTGAAATTACACAGCTTCCCCAAACTATTTATCTGAATAAATATTTACCTGTGGCCACAGGCGATTGGCCGCTTTGTGACTAATACACAGTGTGTGTGATCAGGAAAACTAAGTGAGAAATGAGTTATTTCACAGTGCATCTTTGATGTTTATTTTATTTTATTTTATTTTATTTCTGATACAGGAACAGGCCCAAGTCAAGTTTGTTACTAGTCTTGATGATTTCCTCAGTTTGAGACATTAAGTTTCAACTCCTGAGTAAGTCACATGACTCAAGTCCACACTTTTCAGGATTAAATGAGCTACATTGACTGTTATGGTCAACAATATTCAGAAAAATGTAAAAAAAAAAT
This sequence comes from Sphaeramia orbicularis, assembly GCF_902148855.1. Classification (NCBI taxonomy): domain Eukaryota; kingdom Metazoa; phylum Chordata; class Actinopteri; order Kurtiformes; family Apogonidae; genus Sphaeramia; species Sphaeramia orbicularis. The sequence continues at coordinate 57,146,911 of NC_043961.1, forward strand.
AGAATGATTGTCTTCAGAATGCCATGTGTTGTAATTGCGCGATCATGTCTTACTTTTCCAGCAGGTGTGCAGTTTTTTGGCAGGTAAAGCAGCAGGTTACCGTCTTTCTTCTCACAAAAGCTTTACCTCTGCATAATTGAACAAGACTGATTTGAATGTTGCTTGTATTACTGCAGCGAGCGATATTGCCAAGTGTCTGTCTGCAATAGCTTTAGTCATAAAAGTTTGGCATATCTTGTTTGTCTTTTTCTAAATCCCAAGGGAACATTATTGCTATCATCCAGGGTTATTTAAACTTCATGTCCCACACGCACATGATCATAAAAAATGACTAAATGGGTTGTTTCAGCCAGATCTTCTCCTGGCTCAGTATAGTTTAATCTCTTTGTCAGCTGATGTTTTTCCTCATGGGTGGAGCTTAAGCAATAGGATTAATATTAACTACTGCACGGCCTCCGATGGAATGGTTAAAGAGTAGGAATTATCAGTAACCTTACAACTGCACGATGCACACAATGATTTATTCTGAGATTACTCTGCTCAACACTGTTATCAGGCCGTGTGGGCCTATCAGGAGAGTGGCTGGATGGGATGGAAAGAAGGGATAGAGAGGATGAGACACACAATGGCAGACTCTGTCCCTGGAGGGTGACAGATGTCTGTTTCCCCCCCTTTAAAATATGCTTTAATTCTAAAAGGGAATAAAGTAATCTCCCAATCACACAGGATCTGTCAAGCCAGAGAGGGGATGATTTATAGATTTCGAAAGTGCTTATGGCACTAATTTTACATTTTTTACTCGTCTTGTGATGACTGCAGTTGTAAAACCCTGAATCACTGACCTTTGTTCTTTCCCTTAAACCAAATGACAGTGTCAGTCTACTGTAGCATGATAATCTCCCAGTGATTCATGCTCAGCTGTTCACCATATACAGCACAACCCTCAATGTTTTCAAAATAATGAAATAAAAACCACAGCGCTCCTTTTAATTACATAACATCTGTTTTGTTGTTGTGGCATCAGATGCCCGGCATCTGATATCAAGGACATTTCACTGAATTTGATTGAAGTCAAAGTGCAGTCAGTTGTTCTCATTTTTAGAATTTCTACTGTGAATATCGAGGCTGGACATACATATTCATCAGGTTTACATGGAATAGGGGATTAGATGAAAATGGCAAAACAAAACTGATAATGCACTCTATTTGAGCAGCAATCTGACTGCACCCGGAAACTGGCATTTCCTATCCCTCAGTGTTCCCAAGACATGATGGAGGTCTCACTATCCAGCAGAATGTAGCCTAATGTTCACTCAGCTGTGACCAGGACTAATGTGAGCTTTCTCTTACATTCAGCTCCCCTCGGAAGAAGCGACTACATGAGGAAAGCGAGCAGCTGAGTGGGTGCGTAAATCAAACTGCTGAAATGACATTAGAGAAAACTCAGCTCAACTTTGCCATCGCTAACATCTAATATCTACGGTGGGAACATGCATTATATAAGCTGAACAAGATAATGACATTAAAACACAGGAATATGACTCACAGAGTAGATGGTATATGTATGTATGTATGTATGTATGTATGTATGTATGTATGATTGTGTGTATGTATGTATGATTGTGTGTATTTGTATGTGTGTGTATGTACTGTATGTATGCATGTATGTATATATGTGTGTATTTGTGTGTATATATGTATGTATGTATGTATGTATGTGTGTAGGTACTGTATGTATGCATGTATGTATGTGTGTATGTACATATGTGTGTATTTGTATGTATGTGTGTATTTGTGTGTATGTATATATATATGTGTATGTGTGTATGTACTGTATGTATGCATGTATGTGTATATGTGTGTATGTATGTATATATGTATATATGTGTGTATTTGTCTATGTACTGTATTTGTGTGTGTGTGTGTATGTGTGTATTTGTGTATGTATGTGTGTATGTACTGTGTATGAATGTATGTGTATATATATATATATATATATATATATATATATATATATATATATATATATATATATATATATATATATATATATATATATATGTATGTTTGTAAGTATGTATGTGTATATGTACGCATGCATGCATGCATGCATGTATGTATGTATGTATGTATATTTGTATGTATGTGTGTGTATGTATGTATGTATGTATGTATGTATGTGTATATTTGTATGTATGTGTATGTGTATTTATGTATACATGTATGTATGTGTGTATGTATGTATATATGTGTATATTTGTATGTATGTATGTATGTATGTATGTATATATTTGTATGTAAGTGTGTATTTGTGTATGTATATATGTATGTATGTGTATTTGTGTATGTATGTGTATTTGTGTATGTATGTATGTATGTATGTATGTATGTATGTATGTTGTCCTCTATTTGTTCATTTGTGTCAATGATCTCTTTTAAAAAAAAAATTCTGTCCATTTTTCTCTTTAACATCCATTTTAATTACAGTTCGAGTTTCCAACTTGATGCATGAAAGTATCAGCTGTCATTTCTAACTGTAAAACTTTGCACCTACAAAATAACAAATCAACATTTTAAGTTTCCATTTGGCCTTTCCCATTCCATTAATATCAAACTATGCTTTTTGTGCATTCATTACAATGGATATGTTGTTTCTGTTTGTTGTTTAAAGTAATTAACGACTGAATACACTACTACTACTACTACTACTACTACTATTTTTCTTTGTGGTTAATTTATTTTATAATCAAAACACATTCTCCTTAAAATATGATCATCTGTTAAAAAATGGTTTCAGCTGGACTGAGATATGAGTGTGACACATGAGCGACAGATAACATCAGCGATAAGAGCGCCATCATTACATCTGCCACAGAGGGCACGTCTCCATTAGTATCTGGACGTCTGGGTGTAAATTGGTTGAAGGGTAGAACACGGGCTGAGAAGAACCCATTCTATTTTTAGAACGGGGGGTAACACTTTATAATGAGTACACACTATGAAGCATTAATTAAGCATTAACAAATACTGAATTCATCATTTATAAAGTATATTTCTAAAATGGATACTCATTATATATGGTTTATAAGCACAATTATAAATGTTTTACTCATTGTTAATAAGCACATTGATTAAGAATTAATAAATACTGAACTCATCATTTTTAAAGCATATTTCTGACATGAATACTCATTAATATATGATTTATAAGCACAATTATAATGTTTTATTCATCATTAATAATAACATTAGTTAAGCATTAATAAATACTGAATTCATCATTTTTAAAGCATATTTCTGACATGAATACTCATTAATATATGGTTTATAAGCACAGTTATAAATGTTTTACTAATGTTAAAAAGCACATTAATTAAGCATTAATAAATACTGAATTCATCATTTTTAAAGCATATTTCTGAGATGAATACTCATTAGTATATGGTTTATAAGCACAATTATAATGTTTTACTCATCGTTAATAATAACATTAGTTAAGCATTAATAAATACTGAATTCATCATTTTTAAAGCAAATTTCTGAGATGAATACTCATTAATATATGGTTTATAAGCACAGTTATAAATGTTTTACTCATCGTTAATAAGCACATTAATTAAGCATTAATAAATACTGAATTCATCATTTTTAAAGGATATTTCGGCCATGAATACTCATTAGTATATGATTTATAAGCACAGTTATAAATGTTTTACTCATCGTTAATAATAACATTAATTAAGCATTAATAAATACTGAATTCATCATTTTTAAAGCAAATTTCTGAGATGAATACTCATTAATATATGGTTTATAAGCACAGTTATAAATGTTTTACTCATCGTTAATAAGCACATTAATTAAGCATTAATAAATACTGAATTCATCATTTTTAAAGGATATTTCTGACATGAATACTCATTAGTATATGATTTATAAGCACAGTTATAAATGTTTTACTCATCGTTAATAATAACATTAGTTAAGCATTAATAAATACTGAATTCATCATTTTTAAAGCAAATTTCTGAGATGAATACTCATTAATATATGGTTTATAAGCACAGTTATAAATGTTTTACTCATCATTAATAAGAACATTAGTTGAGCATTAATAAATACTGAATTCATCATTTTTAAAGGACATTTCTGACATGTATACTTATTAATATATGGTTTATAAGCACAATTATACATGTTTTTACTAATTGTTAATAAGAGCATTAGTTAAGCATTAATAAATACTGAATTCATCATTTATGAAGCATATTTATGACATGAATACTCATTAATATATGGTTTATAAGCACAGTTATAATGGTTTTACTCATTAATAAGCTCATCTATAATGTGCTTAATGATTGTATTTTCATTCTTTATAAATTATGGATTTAAAAATTTAGTATTGCATCACTTACAAACCAGTTCTGATGTGCATTTATGCTCACACATACACTATTCAGACATGTACTAATGGTTAGTGAATATGTTAGTGGGTATTTTAAACTAACTCACATTTATCTTCCAATAGATGTCCTATAAACTGTTATTAATTCAGGAATTCATTATTTCAGGTAGTTATAAATCACTTACTACTCATTAATTAAGTCTATGGTGTGAGCTCATCTAAAGTGTGCACTATCTATGTCATATAAAGCATTTACAAATGAGATTTAAAGGTTGGCAATGCATAAAGACTCACAAAAGTTTCAGTTATTCTAACAAAGGAAAGACATTAAACATGGGATTATTAAAAAAAATTGCATGATTGAATGATTATGATTATGAATGATTAGTAAAACATTTATAACTGTGCTTATAAACCATATACTAATGAGTATTCATGTCAGAAATATCCTTTATGAGTAATGAATTCAGTATTTATTAATGCTTAACTAATGCTTCATAGTGTGTACTTATTATAAAGTGTTACCGAATGGGGATATAGGGATCAATTTTTTTTCCCATTTTTTTCCAACATTGTGTACATCCTGAGGGCGGTACGCAACAAGTGCCCTCTAGTTTGTATTGTCATCAACAACCTTGACTCAGTAAAAACAGTTGATTTGATGACGAAAAGTGCTGAAACCGATTCCCAGTCTGTCAATCTACTTATTAAAAACTTAAACTACCCCGGCTCTCCAGGCTGTTTCCTCCTACTCCCTTTTCCTATTACCATCACTTCCCCATGCCGCTCTCCAAGTTTGATTAAGTGCAATCCAGTGGGGGTGTTTCAGCACAAACTTGATCCATGACCCAGAGCTGACTTTTCTCTTTGCTGCATCACAGCCAAAGATTTTGTTTTGCACAAGCCTTTCTTTTCCCTATTCCCACCTCAAACTCACTTTAATTACAGTCTGAATACAAACGATCTAAACATAGTGAAATTCTAATCATTAGGCTTTTGGCCTCCACATGGTCACAGACGCAATATAAATAAATATACAACAATTTTACTCAAAAACAGATGATTTCAAATGATGTTAAAAAAGAAAACCTTTACTCGAAAAATAATGTGTGGATTCTGACAAACTTTACAGTTATTTCTAGGGATGCATCACTTTTTTCAAGGCCAAGTACTTACATTTGAGTACTTGTTGATACGAGTACCAATATGAGTACTTAATAATACCAATACAGTTCTTAGTTACTTTTGAAAATGTGCTTTATGATGTTAATAAAATCCTTTGCTAGAAAAATAATGTGTGGATTCGGAAAAATTTTACAAATATTTCCAGGGATGCACCACTTTTCTCAAGTAAAAGTACTTACATTTGAGTACTTGCCGATACGAGTACCAATATGAGTACTTGATAATACCAATACAGTTCTTAGTTACTTTTGAAAATGTGCTTTATGATGTTAATAAAATCCTTTGCTAGAAAAATAATGTGTGGATTCGGACAAACTTTACTATTATTTCTAGGGATGCCCTGATACCACTTTTTTCAAGTAAAAGTACTTACATTTGAGTACTTGCCAATATGAGTACTTGATAATACCAATACAGTTCTTAGTTACTTTTTGAAAATGTGCTTTGTGATGTTAATAAAATCCTTTGCTAGAAAAATAATGTGTGGATTCGGAAAAATTTTACAATTATTTCCAGGGATGCACCGATACCACTTTTTTCAAGTAATACGAGTACTCATATGAGTACATGATAATACCAATACAGTTCTTAGTTCCTTTTGAAAATGTGCTTTGTGATGTTAATAAAATCCTTTGCTAGGAAAATAATGTGTGGATTCAGACAAATTTTACAATTATTTCTAGGGATGCACCGATACAACTTTTTTCAAGTAAAAGTACTTATATTTGAGTACTTGTTGATACCAAGTACCAATATGTTGTTCTTCCACTGTTAATGTGATGATGTCATCATACGACAAGTTGACTCGACTTTGACTTTACTGACAAATAAGTCAATCTGAAAAAATCTGGAGTCACTAATGCCCTAGTACGCAGAGGTCGGACAGAACGCTCCGTCCGTATCCGTCTGTATCTTTCGTGTTACTTTTGTCACCGTCCTTTATTTGGTTAAATCTCCACACTGCTGACATTACTCCTCCACTGTGTACACTCAAAAAAATGATTCTTGGCTCTAATAAACATGAAGTAATATTTTAAAGTAAAATGTAACTGAAATATATGAAATTTAAAGTTTATTTATCCGAAAAAGTCAAACATAATGTGAATATGCTTAGTATAAAGTGAATCTAAACAAATAAAGTAAACTTTATTTACTAGATCACATAAAAAGGCTGAGCGTCACAGTCAAACACAGTTTATGTAAAAGTTTGCATTAACTAAATCAAATCTGACTGAAGGTATTTAATTTATTCATATTGACTCAATATGACAGAAAAAACATTGTATTAAATGCAACTCTTTACATTAAACTTATGTAATAAAATTATATGGAAAATTTACATGTAATTAAAATACATAAAGTCAACATTTTGGCTTAATTATTTTTTTTGAGTGTACCTGCTGCACTTAACTGCAAATGTCACACTGCTGTAAGTGGTATCGGTGCGGCTGTATCAGAGTACTTTTACGAGTACGAGTACACACGCTGAGTATCTGACCCGATACCTGATAGTGGTAATTATTTCCATATTCTTACACAGAAAGAAAATAAACAAGAGCTGCAGATGACTTTGTGCAGTGTGTGCTGTGCTCAGCAAAGATACTGTAACCACGCAAAGGTTAAGCAGCATTGTTTTGGAATGTAAACAGCTTGGAACTTCATGCTCGAATGCCTCCAAATCGAGCAATGACAAGAGGATATAATGACGCTCATAATAACACTATAACCTTACACCATATTTCCTACATAGGTTAAATCCTCCAAGCATTCTAGAAATACAAGAAACTCCGAGTGGGGAGCTGTAACTACCCCCAAATGAGGTTTTATTCCGCTGACCTGAGATCACTTTATTGTGGAACAACCAGGTAAAAGGGTCCAGACCACGCTCACTTTTAGATTTAAATCAACAATGACAGTTTTATTGGGCAGGAATAAATTACATAATTTTTGCCTCATATAAAAAGTCAGAGCTGAGAAAAGAAACAGTCAAAAGTTAAGTGTAATCACCCCAGGAGTTGAAACAGCCTCCCTGTATTAAAGTCAGAAAACTAAAGCAGACTGACATCAATATGCAAGTGCGGTTTTTTGTAATTGTATAATTCAGGTCACGTGTCTGTGAGATTAATTCTCTGAACTTGCACGCCAAGTTCTGCAGTGGATCAAAGGTTTGCTGATAAATGTTATCATAAATGACAGATGTTATGGGATGAACACAGAAACTTGTTCTTTCCGAGCCTATTTCCGAATATGTGACTTCGCTTCATCTTCACTAAAAACCTGTTTCTGTGATGGTAGACTGATGCCTTCATGATTTTGTTTTTTTTTTTTTAAGTCAGACAAACTTCTTTAGGAAGCCTATAGAATGAAAGTATCCTGGAGGCTCATCATGAAGATAGAAGATGTATATGTCAGGGTAGAGACTGCGATCTGGTAGGATCGTAGTCTCTACCAGTAGAAACTCCGATCAGAGTCTCTACTGGTAGAAACTCCGATCCAAACCCTAACCCTAACCCTTCTACTGGCAGGATCGGAGTTTCTACCAGTAGAGACTCCGATCGTAGTCTCTACCAGTAGAAACTCCAATCAGAGTCTCTACTGGTAGAAACTCCGATCCAAAGCCTAACCCTAACCCTAACCCTTCTACTGGCAGGATCGGAGTTTCTACCAGTTGAGACTCTGATCGTAGTCTCTACCAGTAGAAACTCCGATCAGAGTCTCTACTGGTAGAAACTCCGATCCAAACCCTAACCCTAACCCTAACCCTTCTACTGGCAGGATCAGCGATTCTACCAGTAGAGACTCTGATCGTAGTCTCTACCAGTAGAAACTCCGATCAGAGTCTCTACTGGTAGAATCGCCGATCCTACCAGATCGCAGTCTCTACCCTTACATATACATAAGCACAAATAATCTGTTGTCATAAGATGTGTAGCCAACACAACCCTTCCTCCTTCCATCTGCACTGCTTCAGTCTTAAATGACGTCAATATACAGATTATAGTTTATTTCCCTTCCTTTTACATCTTTTGCCCCTTTTTCTTGCCTGATCTAAACTTTCATAAAATCTCAGTGTTGTTGCATTCACATTAGATTAGAATTTTGGTTACTACATACAACTAAGAGTAAGAAAAACAATTATTGCTACGGTTATTTAGAAAAGTCATGCACTTACAGTAGGGATGGGCGGTCAGCTCAAAATATTATATGATGATATTTTGTGGTCACATCATGATCAACAATTTTCTTTTTACAGGGTGGGGAAGCAAAATTGACAATGAACATTAAGTTGTTTTTTCTCAGCAGACACTACGGCAATTGTTTTGAAACCAAACATATATTGATGTCATAATCATACCTAACACTATTATCCATACCTTTTCACAAACTTTTGCCCATATGAGTAATCAGGAAAGCAAACGTCAAAGAGTGTGTGATTTGCTGAATGCACTCGTCACACCAAAGGAGATTTCAAAAATAGTTGGAGTGTCCATAAAGACTGTTTAGAATGGAAAGAAGAGAATGACTATGAGCAAAACTATTACCAGAAAGTCTGGAAGATACTATTAAAGAAGAATGGGAGAAGTTGTCACCCGAATATTTGAGGAACACTTGCGCAAGTTTCAGGAAGCGTGTGAAGGCAGTTATTGAGAAAGAAGGAGGACACATAGAATAAAAACATTTTCTATTATGGAAATTTTCTTGTGGCAAATAAATTCTCATGACTTTCAATAAACTAATTGGTCATACACTGTCTTTCAATCCCTGCCTCAAAATATTGTAAATTTTACTTCCCCACCCTGTATATAATGTAGATGAGTTACAACCAAACTAAAACATGTTTTGGACCCGTATCATTGCAATACTGATAATATCTAGATCAGTGTTTTTCAACCTTGGGGTCGGGACCCCACGTAGGGTCGCCTGAAATTTCTAGTAATTGATAAAAATAAATAAATAAATAAATAAACTTACTAATAAAAAATATATGGTGAGTTGACAGAGACAAACACAATCCATAAAAGACATGTCAAACTGTGAGTCTGAAACTGCAGCACTGTGGTTCTGTTTATCTGTCAAATGTTCATTGTGGTCAGTTTCAGATGCTGCAGCTCTTTCATAATTCATAGTTTGAGTTCTTGTTTGTTCAGTATTAATTGTCAGCCTTGTAAATTCAAGCTGGACTGACTGTACATATCCTGACCAAGGAAAATCAAATTCTCACTTTGTTTCATTAATCTACACCTGGCTTTTCTGCCTCTGTCCATAATAATATACATAATATAGACTAAATGTCGTCTAAAGATAATGTTTATTTGCAACATAGTATAGCAAACTATTACATGATTAAAAACTAATTCATTTTAGCAAAAAAAAAAACAAAACAAAAAAAAAACAGAATTTTGGGATGTTATGTTTCATATTTTTATTGGTATGCATAGAAGAAAACAAAAAGTACATGCCAACACCATGGCACACTGATGTCAACATTAACCAGGTTTGTAAACATCATTACTTTCGAATTTGCATTTTTTTTTTTTTTGTTTTTGTGACAAATAACAGTGAAACCAGACGAACAATACAATGAAAAGAAAACTAAGACATAGTCTGAATAATATAATTAAACTACTGACATAAACATAAGAAAATAAATAAATAATTAATAAATACATTAAAAAAAAAAAGGAGGGGAAAGGGAATTACATTGTCTCAAAAAAAAATCCATAAACATTTGCTATTTATTATAGAATTGGTTCAAGTTTCCTCACTTCGAATACCTAATTTCTCTACTTTTAAAAAAGACTTAACCTCATTAATCCATTGTGTACTGGAAGGGGCTATTGTAGATTTCCAATTAAGGAGGAGGTGGTGTTTAGCAATCAGGGAGGTAAAAGCTATCACTTCTAACTCTTTTACAGAGTATTGAGTATACTCTTCCGGGAGACCAAAAATAGCAATGTGTGGTGAAATTTTGGGATGTTAAAATGGGGTTATGAGCCAAAAAAGGTTCGGAACCACTAATCTAGATGAAGTCAACACTAGTCCACGTTTTCATTTGTACAAAGAGTGTTTCCATGAATTAAGTTACGGAAGAATTTGTTCCAGAATGAGAATCATGTTTATTGCCATGTTAGTAACCAGGGTTCACATTACTAGGAATTAGCCTCAGTGGTTTGCTGCATACAGAGAACATGGAATAGGTAAGAAGCATGCAGAAAAAAATAAAATAAAATAAAATAAAATAGAAACAGAACCAAATAAACAAGTAAGATAGAGTTATAGTGGACTATCAAATTTTGCTAAATTTGAGTTTACAATGAATTCAATATGTTTAATACTGGCATCTCCCTTTTGCATCTGTGTAATTCAGATTCACTGTTTGTTGGAGATAATTCCTCATCTTTATTCCTTCAGCAGCAAAATCACACATTACACGAACTCTGCAAAATAATGTGAACTAAACCCAAATGTTTTAGCGTGGACATGTGCTGAAGTATCACTATGCACAGACTGAAATAAACTCACTAGCCAAAGAAACCTGCGCTAGTGGCATTAACGCAACAAACCCATAGGTTATTGCAATGTTGATGTGCAACACTGTCTGTGAAATACTGTAATTACACTGATAAATGAGCCACGTAAAATGAACGTTAGCTGAGTAGAGAAGTGTGATATCGAAGTAGTTATTTGTTATTTGCTTTTTAATGACACAATCTGTGCGATCCGCTTGAAAAGTACATCATATACCAAATTAACTCTGCAGACATAAAAGACGATGGAAGCTTTATTTCACTCCATCAAGAGATATGCAGATTTTGGCAATACTAACAGATTTGTTTTTAACCTCCTAAGACCCAGGAAATGTCAGCAAAGTACAAGCTTTTTTTTGTTTTTTATTAAATAACTGCCTGTATTGGAAACATCATGATGCAACAGTATTTTCAGATGCAGTTTAAAAATGTTTATGGAATGTCCTTTGTGGTGGACACTTTTCTTTTTTTTTTTTTTTTTTTTTATAAAGTTGTGAAACTCTTGTCCACAAATGTGGACAGAAAACCCATAGCTGGGTCTAAGGAGGTTAAGATCCAAGAAAGTAAAAAAAAACAATAATAATTATATGTAGAGATGGGTATCAACAAGAATTTAACGATTCAGATTCCATTATCGGTTTTGCTTATCAATCCGATTCTCTTATGGATTCTCATTGGGTGAGGGAATAAAAGAGTACAAACAGGTGTGTTTGCATTAACTGTCTTTTATATTTCCATCTGCACAGAAACTATAACATATACAGTATAAAGTATACAGTATAAATAATAATAACAGAATGATGCCAGGCCCGGTTCGGGGGGGGGGGGGTCACAGTGAAAGTGAAACTAAAGGTGCTTTACTAATTCCTCTGTTGCCACAGTGGAACAGTTCGACTCGGCCCATCTCCCGTTGTTGTGCAGCTCATTTCCTTTCCCCTACCTTCGGAAACTTGTATTTGAGGGGGTACGACGTTTGTTGCCCGCACCGGAACTGGGCCCGGATGACGGCCTGGTGTTCACTCTGCCACTAGATTCACAAGCGCTGCTACATATCGTATCAAATACGTGACATTCCTTAAAATGAATCCCATGTGGACAAATGTTTTTAACATAGTGGCGGGATTCCACCCTTTTGAAGAAGTGGAAGCTCTGACAGTGTTCCAGTGGACCTGGTGTCGTCTATTTAGACTGTTTCTGCCTCAACACCATGTTGGCTACGTTCTAAATGAGCTGTTAGACAGCTGCAGTCCATCCAGAGCGCTGCTGCTCGAGTCCTGACTAGAACCAGGAAGTACGACCATATTAGTCCTGCGCTCAGATCTGTGCACTGACTTCCTGTAGCTCAGAGAATAGACTTTAAAACAGCTCTGCTCGTTTATTAGTCTGTCCATGGTCTAGCACCAAAGTGCATCTGTGACATGTTGGTCCCATATGAACCATCTCAGACCCTGAGAACCTCAGGGACTGGTCTTTTGCTGGCGCCCAGAGTCAGGACTAAACAGGGTGAAGCTGCGTTTCAGTTCTATGCAGCTGAACTCTGGAACAGTCTTCCTGATGACGCCAGACAGACCTCTACTGTGATAATGTTTAAGTCCAGGCTGAAAACAGCTGTTCAACTGTGCGTAGAACAACTGAAAGGGTTCTACCTGCACTCTGACCTTTTACTTTGTTTTAATTGATTATTATTTATGTTTTATTGATTATGTTTTAATTTTAATTGTGTGTTTTTAACCTGTCTCTTTTCCATTTTTGTAAAGCACTGTGAATTGCCCTGTGTATGAATTGTGCTGTACAAATAAATCTGCCTTGCCTGACCAAAACAATGCAGCGTACAAGTGATGTCATCGCGCATGCGCAACAAAGGCGGAATCGATAAGCAGAATCATTAAGCAGGCAGGCAAACGATTCAAAGCAATCGAGCTACTGGGATCCGGTTCTCAAAAAGAACTGGTTCTCGATTCCCATCCCTAATTATACGTCCAGTCAGATTTTGCATATTTAACTGTGAATGTAAGCCATGCTGACCCTGTTTTCTATAATATAACCCAATACTGTGCCTACCTCATACACAGCAAAAATAAAGAAAAAAAAGAAAAAAAAAAAACACAAACACAAGGGCAGCCGGCGTTTTATCTTTCTAAACTGAGGTCGTGGTGACATTGAATAATTCCACTTGCTCAGGTACTTCAAAAAAAAAAGCCATGTCGCAAGCAAAAAGAAAGCTGCATAGAATCAGAGTTGGTAGATGAAGAACCATCGGTGCACAGTGTGTGTGTGTGTGTGTCAGCGTCGAAAGCATAAGCCTCCTGTGATGAACCGTGAACGCACAGATAAGTGTCATGTCTCGTACACAAGGCACTTCTCAAAGTCTTTAATAAGGAGACTAATGTTGAGACACAGTGGCAGAGCAATAGTCATTACTCAGCAGCCATGTTTGAACACGATAAGCAAAATCACATAATCCACATTTGTATGTAGGAAACCGAGCGTAGAGTACAGAAGAACAGCTGATAAAGCCTGGATGGATAAAGCCTCAGTATGTCGGCCACATATAGCTCTGATTTAATGATACATGTATGAAAAAAAAAAAAAAAAAAAACAAGTTGTGATCATAGACAGAATGATAATTTTCTAGTTGGAACCAGCTCGACTCGGTCGGTATTCCTGCAGACCGTTTCCATTACAGGATACTACTGACTTTAAGTACCTGGTCGTCATAGCGATGTGGCGCGTTATTTCCGTGTCGTCTGTTCAGAGAGTTGCTGAAAACTCGCTCGTTGCGTGTTGTCTGGTCTGAATTTTTACGTCGGCCACCAAAGACTGAATCTCCTCGACCGACCATGGTGTAGTTTTGGGCTGTTATCATGTGGATTAATGTACCGCTATATTTACTGTCAACTTCCACATCTGTTTTTTGTAAAACGGCGGGTCACAGACAAACCTGTCCGACCAATCAGTGGTCTGCAGTGTTTACACGTCACGGTTTAGTATCGCTTGGAACCTCGGCGGAGGTGATACCAAAAAACTGGTACCAGGTACCAGATTCCAGGTCCTTTTCCGTAATGGAAATGCAAAAGGGTCGAGTCGAGCCGGTACCACGCAGTGGAAAGGCAGCATAAGTGCTGCTACTGATATTTAAGGCGTTGGAATGAGCGTTTCTCAATAAAGCAACCAGCGTCTTTAATAAGGAGACGAATGTTGAGACACAGTGGCAGAGCAATAGTTATTAGTCAGCAGCCATGTTTGAACATGATAAGCAAAATCACATAATCCACATTTGTATGTAGGAAACCGAGTGTAGGGTACAGTAGAACAGCTGATAAAGCCTCAGTATGTCGGCCACATGTAGCTCTGATTTAATGATACATGTATGAAAAAAAAACCCAAAAAAACCCAAGATGTGATCGTAGACAGAATGACAGTTTTCTAGTTGGAACCAGCTCGACTCGGTCGGTACTCCTGCAGACCGTTTCCATTACAGGATACTACTGACTTTAAGTACCTGGTCGTCATAGCGATGTGGCGCGTTATTTCCGTGTCGTCTGTTCAGAGAGTTGCTGAAAACTCGCTCGTTGCGTGTTGTCTCGTCTGAATTTTTACGTCGGCCACCAAAGACTGAATCTCCTCGACCGACCATGGTGTAGTTTTGGGCTGTTATCATGTGGATTAATGTACCGCTATATTTACTGTCAACTTCCACATCTGTTTTTTGTAAAACGGTGGGTCACAGACAAAACTGTCTGACCAATCCGTGGTCTGCAGTGTTATAGTTTAGTATCGCTTGGAACCTCGGCGGAGGTGATACCAAAAAACTAGTACCGGGTACCAGATTCCAGGTCCTTTTTCGTAATGGAAACACAAAAGGGTCGAGTCGAGCCGGTACCACGCAGTGGAAACGCAGCATAAGTGCTGCTAGTGATATTTAAGGCGTTGGAATGAGCGTTTCTCAATAAAGCAACCAGCATCTTTAAGAAGGAGACGAATGTTGAGACACAGTGGCAGAGCAATAGTTATTAGTCAGCAGCCATGTTTGAACACGATAAGCAAAATCACATAATCCACATTTGTATGTAGGAAACAGGGCATGGAGTACAGTAGAACAGCTGATAAAGCCTCAGTACATCGGCCACATGTAGCTCTGATTTAATGATACATGTATGAAAAAAAAAAAAAAAAACCCAAGATGTGATCGTAGACAGAATGATAGTTGACAGGGCTTTCTTCTCACATACAGGAACGTCATACTTTCTCTAGCCCGTCTTAAGAGACCTTTCTAAGAAAAGCTCCTCTACTCTTTTTCCCATTTCTACAAACCGCCAGCGGCTGAGGAATCAGAGTTACTTCAAACTCCCACGCAAACCGGAGACATCAGCAAAGCCAGCCCACATCTTCATATGAAGGACTTCAGGGATAAAATGGGAAGTTACTGCGCTGTTTGAACTTCCTCGCCCCAAGCTTTTAGTTGTCTCTGTTAATCACAGGCTTTATCATTTGATCAGTTGGAGTGTCACCACTTTAGAATGCAAATGGATTTCAGCCATGTACACAAAATAAAGTTCTTTTTTTTTTTTTTTTTTTTTTTTTTACTGACACTTTTTCTGTCTCCCTTTCGTTGCCTTCCCTGTAAGTGGCTGCTGTGGTGACAGGGAGGAAAGACACATTTGTCACGGCTACAGATTCTGTTGAATTATTTGTACCGTAGAAAACATGCCAGCTCAATAGTCGACCCCCAGGACCTGAGGCTAGTAGACAACAAGTCATCTTGGATGCAAAATCCAAAGTTCAACATGGTGAATAAAATATATTAATGGGCTTTCCATAAACGGTTTACAATAAACATGACACTGCAACTCATAATATAAAGATGATTTGGTTTCACACATTTATTGAAAATCCATACAAATCCGTGTATCATTCGTTCATTCGTTTTTCAATTTAAAACCAAAAATCAAAAAAACAACTCCATTTTTTTGTTTTTCATTTTCAAAACCAGAATGAAAAACGGATAACAGTTCATTTTTCCATTTCCCGATTTTGTGCTCAAATGAAAAATGGAAAAAATGGAAAAAGACCATTTCATCCGATTTTGCTATTTTCAATGTAGTTAAGTTGTCTGACCCAGAAGTAGTCATTACTGGGAAAAAATAAACAAACGGAATCATGGCCGGACTGGAGGAATACTTTGTTATAATTAAGCAGCTGTTTGAACACAGAAACGTATTTCATTCACACAAAAATCTGCTTAATTATGGCAAAATATTCCTCCAGTCCGGCCATGATTCTGTTTGTTTATTTTTATTATATTATTATTATATAGACTAAATGTCATCTAAAACTAACATTTATTTGCAACCTAGTGTAGCAAACTATTACATCAGTGGTTCTCAGTCTTTTTCTGTCAGGCCCCCCTTTGGAGGACGAAAAATCTCTAGGTCCCCCTCAACCCCATAAACATTGTAACAGTGGTGCAATTATAACTTTTATTGAAAGAAACATCAATACTCTAACAATACTTTGAGCTTTTTCTTCAATTATTTGTTGCGCAAATTAAAAGTAACTTAGATTTTTGTGTGAATAATACAAATAAACTTAAAAAGACTGCTCCCTGAAACAATATTTTTCCAAATAAAAATATAACATGCGCAATTATCTTACAACTATGACAATAAAGTTTCTTTTTTTAGAGCAAATTTTGGTAACAAAGACGAACATTTTAACAATACCAGTGGCTGCAATGAGCCCGTTTGCATTGCACATCTCAGAACATTAACCCTTTCATGCATGAATTATGAAAACCTTAGTCAAAATTTTTTTCCTGTGTGTTTTTATTCCTCCTTAGGCACGAAAAAAACAATGTGATCGAGTTTTTTTTTTTTTTTTCTTTTCATGGAGTTACATAATGTCCATGCATTTAATTTTTGAAATAAAGAAACGTGTTTACAACCCAATATTAGAAAGTGAGATGGAAACAGTGAAATAAAAACATTTTTAATGCTGCTAATCTGATGTTTTCTCACATTTTAACATATTCTAATGCTAGTTATTACTCACTTCATGGAGATAATATGCAAAAAAAACCTTTTTGTCTTACAAATAACAATTGATTTACACTAAAACATGTTAGTGCAGATCAGGTTTATCAAGAACAGCCAAGTTACAGTAATGGTCTGAACTGCAGTGTTTGGGTTGGTGCATAAGTGTCCACTGTGTTGGCTGATATGAAACTAAAACAACAAAATCCATGAATATACAAGAGAACAGCTGGAGAAGAACTGTCCACTGGAGTGAGCACTATGCATGAAAGGGTTAAAGTGCAAAAACACAAACATTGCACATTTTTCTTTTCCAGTCCAGTCCTTGTCCATTCTCCAAACCTAAACTCTTTGTCTAGTCTAGTGACAGATCACCATGGCAGTAGATGTATTTGTTGTACGTCTCTAAAATGAGTCCAGGGTGCTCCAACGCTAAAACATTAGTTCCACCTGCTACATATTGTAACCTGAAAAAAAAAAAAACACACCCAGGAGTGATCCCATGCCCCCCTCGCAAGCCTTCGCCCCACAGTTTGAGAAACACTGTATTACATGATCAAAAACAAATCAATTTTAGCAACAAAAAAAAAAAAAAAAAAGTCTTCATTGTGGATGTCTGGGGTCGCCAGATATTTGAGATTAAAACGGGGTTATGAGCCAAAAAAAGGTTGGGAACCACTGCACTATGGGGATGGATCCGTCTGAATTATTTACAGCTAGAATTTCTGTCAAAATAAACAGCAGGAGCTCGATAGTAAAAGCACATGCATTCATTTTTAGAAAATGATTTCATGTTTTCTTATTAAGTTTGCCAAATATATTTATTTAGTCCTGCTGTGAAACAATACTTGGTAAAAAAAAAAAAAAAAAGAAAAGAAAAACAGGAAAAGAAAGTTTCAAGCCAAACACAGGAGTTTTTTTATTGACTTATTAATATTCTCTGGAGCTGGTAAAAATAGTGTTTTTATTGTATTATGGTTTCCACTGAAAAATCTCATTGAAAACTGTAACATGTTGGTTCATTCAGATCAGTGGATTTTGGAGGTTTTTAAAAAGGATTTCAGAACATTTCCAGACTAAAACCTGATCGCTAAATGACCCTTTCAGGTGACTTTAGTGACTCTTTAAAAATAAGTTTATATTTTTTCATGACTGTCTGAGAAAAACGGTCAAAGAAACAGTTTTTGGGTGTTGTATTCATTCATTAATTCATTTATTCATTTCCTTTGAACACCATTGGGAAAAAAAAAAATAAAATAAAAATCTTTCCCCCAAACATTACACTTCAATTTCATCAATATTGTGAAGCAATGCTTTCAGCAGCCGGGGTCTACCTGATTAAAAACGAAGTACATGGACTGTATGACATCCCAAAGACCTATTGAGTTCATTTTGATTTTTTTTTTTTTTTTTCCAATAAGGCTATTTCATTTTTCGCACAGTGGTCTACATGTACAAAGCTTGCTGAAACCCTTCAACAAAAGCTGTCTTTTCTGGGTCAGCAACCTGTTTCAAGTTTTAATGTGGCTCTTTCATCATGTTAAATAGGATTTCAAGCTATTAAAGATCCAGACTACAAGGTGGGAGTAACAAAAACTGGCCTTTAATTGAAGGTGATCACTGAAGGTGACAAATGGCAGTTGCATATGGGATCTAGTCCGTTTACTGTTCAATGAAGCTACAGTCGATGCATCCGAGCCAGTGTTGCAGATACAGTAAAAGAGGCCAACACTCAGCTAATAATCCAAAACAAGCAGTGTGCGTTTGGCAAAAGTCAACCTCCGACACTTTTGGCCTAAAACTTAAACTTAATTTTTGCTTATAAACTAGAGATAGTGTAGATAGTAGGGATATGAAAATTTCATATCATGGTTATTTTGACCAAAATGATCACGGTTATCATTATTATCGTGGTATTATTGAAATTGTGCTCAAAATGTTCAAAAAGTACTGATACACACCCTGACATAATTTAATCAAGTTGTATTAAAAAAAATAAGTAAATAAATAAAATAATAAAATAATTGGCACAATGTACCTTAAATATTAACCCTTAGTGGTCTGAGCTTATTTTGGCCGTTTTTCAGTACTTTTGATTTTCCCTTATATAAACAAATGTTTACTATGCCCATGTTTGGTATCTTTTTTTTTCCAGCATAACTTCATCTATATCATCTGCCTATTATTTTTTTTCACTTTAACCAACTATATCAACATAAAAGGAAAAAAAAACACACAAAAAATATAAAATCCAATTTGAAAAATGTATATAATTTATTGCATAAATAACACACAGATGCTTAATGAACCTTTTCAAAGACTTAAAAGTGAATATTGTCACAACCCGGCTCTGAGGTGGTGACCAGAATGGAGACGGAGGTGGTGAAAAAGTAACAAGATTTATTAAGTAAATTAACAATACCAAAAACACAAATTTGCCGAGAAACGCCAGCCAGGAGGAGCAGGGCAGAGCAGGACCAGACCAGACAGCCAGCCAGCAGCACCGAGACCAGACCAGAGAGACAACCAGAGATCCAGAGAGCCCGAGAACCAGAGAGCCAGAGAGCCAATGATCATCACGGGCGAGCTGCCTATATAGTCAGGCCTGGACCGCCACAGGTGCCACCAATCATGCCATCGCCGTCTGCAAAAGAGAACTGACAGTGCCCCTAGTGCCCGAAAGGTGCGGGGCCGTCACACCCCCCCCCAAAAAGAAAGGGCCTCTCTCTAAGAGGACCGTCTGAAAGAAAATACGTTAAACAAAACATTCACTTAGGAACAATTTTGATTTGTATGCTTACCCCAGTCTCTTAAAACCAGCACCAGCTTACCATCCTCATCCAGCCACCCAGCAACTCCGGCGCCTGGAGAAGCACTTTAAGAGTGAGAGGGACAGGTGGAAGCAAGCGGGTTAAGAGAGATGGGGGAATCAAAAATCAGGCTCGAGACAGAGCATCCGCCACAACATTTTCAGAGCCTTTAATGTGGCTCTGATCTGTACAAAACCTTGGAGTTTTATTTGTCTTGTCCACCAACAAACAAGGTGAAGCCCAGCCTGAAGCTGAAGGTTCGGCTAACCCATTATCCATTAAATATTTTACTTCACTTTCCATAACCTTACGTTTTTCTTCTGAAACTCGATAGAACCGCTGACGGATTGGCTGTGCGTCTCCCACCTCAACATCATGCTCTATCAGATGAGGGCGTGATGGGACATCACCAAACAAACACAGAAAACGCATAATAAGGTCAGATAATTCTGCGTACCGATCAGTGGGAAGGTGACCCAATAAAAGATTAAGATTATTCAGTGTTTCAGAATTTTTCAGTCTGCCACACAACATACTTTCATGAGGTGCACGGACTTCATCATTCTGTACCACAACAGGTGTGACATTTACTGAACACACATCAGCGGCAGCAACAGCAAGCGCAGGTGTTGCGTCCTGCTGTTGCGCACTCCCCCCGCCCCCAAAAGACTGGAACTCACGGGGGTGGTACGGCTTCAGCAGGTTAACATGACACAACTGTTTTTTCTTCCTGCGACCTGGAGTGGACAGTAAATAATTGACATCTGAAGTCCGCTGCAAAACTGAAAATGGACCCTGAAATTTAGCCTGGAACGGTGAGTTCACCAGCGGTAATAAAGCCAGAACCTGATCACCAGGAGAAAATACCTGAATTTCAGATTTCCTGTCATATAATCTTTTCATTTTACTTTGTGCACAGGCTAGATTTCCCTTAGCCATCTCCACAGCCAAAACTAAACGACGTCGAAACCCCTGCACATAATCAACTAGAGACTGAGGAGGTTCAGACGGAACCACAGAGTCACGGAGGAGAGTCAATGGACTGCGGACTGCGTGACCAAACACCAGGTCATTCGGACTAAAACCAGTGCTCTCCTGCACCACCCCTCTGGCAGCCAACAATAACCACGGCAACCCCTCATCCCAGTCCTGATCCAACTCTACGCAATAACTGCGCAACAGAGACTTAAGGGTTTGATGGAATCGTTCTAATGCACCTTGGCTCTGTGCATGATATGCAGAAGCTTTATTATGTTTCACGCCTAGCTGTCTAAGAACCTGCGAGAATAAATTTGAGGAGAAATTTGTACCCTGGTCACTCTGAATTATTTTAGGTATTCCAAACACTGAAATAAACTGTGTTAAAGCTTTAACCACAGCCTTCGCTGTTATTGTGCGAAGCGGATAAGCAGCTGGATACCTCGTTGTCTGACACATCACGGTGAGTAAATAACAGTTACCTGATTTGGAACGTGGTAATGGGCCAACACAAGCAATAATCAGGTGCTCAAAAGGTTGAGCCGCAACTGGAATCGGAGCTAAAGGAGCTGGTTTAATGGTTTGATTTGGTTTACCTGTAATTTGACACGTGTGACATGATTTGATGTAGTTTGACACATCTTTTTTCATACGGGGCCAAAAAAAATACTTAAGAATGTAGTTATAAGTCTTGTGAACCCCTAAATGTCCTGACTGATCATGAGAAGTCCTAAGCACCTCGTCCCTGAATTTTGAGGGAACAACAACTTGAAACACCGGTTCACCAAAGAAACTGTCACAGTGAGGCGTCCATTTACGCACCAACAGGTCATCCAGCAGTAAATAACACTGAGCCGCACTGTTCCCTTCAGTAGGTGATACCACCTTATGCACAAGCTCACAGAGAGTCGGATCAACACGCTGTTCTGCGATCAGCTCACTACGGGAAACAGACAGAAGTGAGTCAGGTACAGATAAAGCACATGTGTCACGGACATCCTCACAATGCTCCGCCTCAGACTGATTTTTACTCTGAGAGCGAGTAACCACACATGCCGGGTACACCTCAGATTCGTCCTGGACTGACTGTTCAGGCATTTTGGGGACAGATGGAAAAAACGTCACAACCGGGGAAAGCGGAGTATCAACCCATACCCTGCTACCAGCCAGGTCATTACCCAGGATAACATGCACTCCGGGAACAGGCAGGGCAGGACGCACCCCCATAACCACCTCACCTGTCACCAGCCCACAACTAAGATGGAGTTTATGAATGGGAGCAGGTATGACCGTCAAACCCATTCCTCGGACCAGAACGAAATCTCCAGTGGCCGTGCTGGCAGAAAACGGTAACACAGAACCCAGAATAAAAGAATGGAATGCACCTGTGTCACGCAGGATTTTCACTGGAGTGGAAACATCAGTGCCCACCAAAGACACATGACCATCTGAAATGAACGCAGAAAAATCAGATTGCGCCAAACCACAATCATTCACAGATTTAACGTCGCCACAGGGCACACAGGAATTAGTCTGAACAGGATTGATTTTGACCCCACAGGTGTCCACAGAAACAGAGTGTGTCACAGGAGCAGCCAGAACCACGGGCTTAACCAGCGCATTCTTACCAGATCTGCGTGGACATTCTGCTTTCCAATGGCCCTTACCTCTGCAATAATTACAAACCTTAGAGTTAGTTGGAAAACGTGGTGATGCGTCCTGCTTCCAGGACCCAGAGCCAGCCTCCCGTTGTCTACCAGACAAACGGAACCTGCTGTCCTCAGGGTCTACACCACCATTAAACTGACGGCCTCTTTCATACACAAATCATGTAGTCCCCGCCCACACGGCCGAGACTACCGCTAATGAAAAAATGAATGAATCAAACAAACATCCGCTTGTCACATGGACCAAGGACCGGACAACCTCCACCTGTCATGTGATCAAGGAAACTGAACGGACGAACCCCCACTTGTCACATGATCAAGGAAACCAAACGGACGAGCCCCCACTTGTCACAACCCGGCTCTGAGGTGGTGACCAGAATGGAGACGGAGGTGGTGAAAAAGTAACAAGATTTATTAAGTAAATTAACAATACCAAAAACACAAATTTGCCGAGAAACGCCAGCCAGGAGGAGCAGGGCAGAGCAGGACCAGACCAGACAGCCAGCCAGCAGCACCGAGACCAGACCAGAGAGACAACCAGAGATCCAGAGAGCCCGAGAACCAGAGAGCCAGAGAGCCAATGATCATCACGGGCGAGCTGCCTATATAGTCAGGCCTGGACCGCCACAGGTGCCACCAATCATGCCATCGCCGTCTGCAAAAGAGAACTGACAGTGCCCCTAGTGCCCGAAAGGTGCGGGGCCGTCACAATATTAGTTCCAAATATTAGGTATGTAAAATTAAAATAGTCATAAATTAAAACTATAATCAAATATTTGACATAAAAGCAAAGCTTTACATGGGTTTTGTTCCCCCTAAAAGTGCGATAATCAAATACAGTTATCATGAGAATTAGAATTTAAACCCTAATACTAACCGTCTGCAATTTTACCGCGGTTTATCCTTATACCGGTAATCGTTACATCCCTAGTAGATAGTGTGAAATATTCTACAGTTGCACAAATAGATCAAATACATGATGTGACTTCAAAGATTTTGGGCTATATCCTCCTAAGACCCAGGAAATGTCTGCAAAGTACAAGCTTCTTTTGTTTTTTTTATTAAATAAGTGCCTATATTGGAAACATTAGGATGCAACAGTTTTTTCAGATGCAGTTTTTTAAAAGTTTATGGAATGTCCTTTGTGGTGGACAGTTTTCTTTTTTTTTTTTTTTTTGTATAAAGTTGTAAAACTCTTGTCCACAAATGTGAACAGAAAACCCATAGCTGGGTCTTCGGAGGTTAAATCAGTTTTTGTAGCTCTTAAAACTCCCATTTTATGTACAGCAGCTGTGCTAATGTGACCTGTAGCTTGGTTGTAAAGAGCGTACGTATATATTTTACAGTTTATTAAGTAACGGGAAAATACAAGAAATATGTTCACAACACATCCAAATAAACTAAATGGTGTCTAAAGTTAGTTTTTAGTGTGACCTCTATTGACATGACAAAAAGTTATGGTTATTTAACTTGTATTGTGAGCTATTGTGATTAGGGATGGGAATTAATAGGAATTTAACGATTCCGATTCCATTAGCGATTTTGCTTATTAATCCGATTCCTTATCAGTTCTGATTGGGTGAGGGAACAAAACATATTCCCATCTCTGCACAGAAAATATGCATGCATATGTGTGCACTAATGATAAGAACAGATGATGCCGGGCCCGGTTCGGGGGGGGGGGGCACACCATACAACTGTACAAAGTGAAAGTGAAACTTATGACACTTTACTAATTCCTCAGTGTTTCCCGCTGTTGTGCACCTCATTTTCCTTTTCCCTACTTTCAGAAACTTTTATTTGAGGGGGCAGGATGTTTGTTGCCCCCCCTAGAACCGGGCCTGGATGACGCCCTGGTGTTCGCTCTGCCGCTAGATTCACAAGCGTCACTAAGTAACGTATCAAACACGTGACATTCCTGTAAATGAATCACATGCTGTGGATAAATGTTTTAGTATATTGGAGGGATTTCCCCCCTTTTGAAGAAATGGAAGCTTTGCAAGTGTTACAAGTGGCCCTGGTGTCGTCTTTTCGTGTCAAATATATCCATACTTAGGAGCGTTTTTGCCTTGACGCCATGTTGGCTACGTTCTAAATCAAAACAATGCAGCATATGTGCGACATCATCACGCATGTGCAACGAAGGCGGAATCAATAATCATTAAGCAGGCAAACGATTCCAAGGAATTCCAAAATGACCCTTCCATAGGTTCACCTACGGAAACCTTGTTACAACTTTTACGTCCACTAGACAGTCAAGTTTGATCGTCTTCTGGAACCGGTTCTCAAAAAGAACCGGTTCTCGATTCCCATCCCTAATTGTGATCATATATTTTGTCCAGTTTCATGTTGAGTTTTATGTGCTTTAAAAGCTCAGAGAGGGACTGGCACTGGAAATGAGTCTAAGCTATAAATGCTTTGGTCTGTGGGAATAATTTATGCTACATATTTATCCCTATACAAATAAACACTAAAACAAAAATTTGTGCAGTAAATCTCATTTTGTATGGAAAAAAAGCCAAATTAAGTAAAAAGGATGGTCACACAAAATATTTTTTTCTAATTTCCTTTTTCTAAACATTTTTAAAAACTTATTTCCTATATATTCTGGTTGTTTCTGATCCGTAGACAGAAGTGCACACATATGGTTATTATAGCTGGATATAACAACAAAATAAATGGTAGCCAATGCCAATGTTTGTTACTTATATCTTTATACCAGTGTTTTTCAACCTTAGGGTCAGGACCCCATGTGGGGTCACCTGGAATCCAAATGAGGTTGCCTGTAATTTCTAGTAATTGATTAAAAAAATAAATAAATAAACAAAAAAACTTAGTCATAAAAAATATATGGTGAGTTGACTGAGACAATCCCAATCCATAAAAGACATGACAAACTGAAGCTGAAACTGAAGCACTGTGGTTCTGTTTATCTGTCAAATGTTCATTGTGGTCAGTTTCAGATGCTGCAGCTCTTTCATAATTCATAGTTTGAGTTCTTGTTTGTTCAGTATTAATTGTCAGTCTTGTAAATCCAAGCTGGACTGACTGTACATATCCTGACCAAGGAAAATCAAATTCTCATTTTTGTGCAGTAATCTACACCTGGATTTTCTGCCTCCGTCCATAATAATATACATTATATAGACTAAATGTCATCTAAAATGAACGTTTATTTGTAACATAGTATAGCAAACTATTACATGACCAAAAACAAATTAATTTTAGCAAAAAAAAAGTCTCCGTTTTGAATGTCTGGGGTCGCCAGAAATTTGTGATGTTAAAATGGGGTCACGAGCCAAAAAAAAGTTGGAAACCACTGCTTTATACACTGCAAAAAATATTCCTAAATCTGGTCAAATTGGCTTATGTTGAGCAAAAAAAAAAAAAAAAAAAAAAGTTGCCAGTGGGGTCAGAAAAAAATTCTTGTCTATAATTCTTAAAACAAGCAAAAAGTCTACTAACTAGAAAACGATAATACGCCTTAAAACTAGACAAAAATGATAGAATTTTAGCATTTAAGCATACATTTTAAATAAGATGTAAGGGTATAAGCAGTCAGAAGCAAGAAAATTAGTGTAACTTTATGTATTTAGTACTTAAGATAGTATCATCAATTATGTGGCAAAGAAAAGCATGCTAACCTCTCTTGAATGTGTGTGTTATGAATTACATTTCTCTTTCACATATCTTCGAAGGGTTTTGATGATAAAGTAACTATTTCAGGAACACAGTGTTAAGTTGTAGCTGAACATCAGGGTGGTATGCATGACCACAATGATGTAACTCAAGTTCAATGACGAGACTACGTGAAGGAAATACTGGGAAAAAATAAAATAAAATAAAATAAAATAGCAGAGTTAAAAGGGAAGTGCGTGTCTGTAATCTATGACAAATGGCATGAATAGGCTTGTCCCATCATATACATTTACTACAGTACAATTCAATACTAAACAATAGCAGTTAAATATAATAAATATTAGGGGTGTAAGAAAATATCGGTTCTGCAATATATCGCAATATTTCATTTCATGATACTGTAATCGATACTAAAAAGTACTGCATCAATATTTTTAGGTATTTAATCAAATGCAGATATTGTGGAGGTTCATTTTTGGTTGTTTTTGTTTTTCTTTTATGTTTATATTTTATTTATTATTATTTAACACTCTTTTATTAAATAATGTTAGTTCCTTTGTTGGGATGGCACAAAAATAATGTTCTGATGTTAGTTCTGAACTAATAGAATATGAACATTTGAACAGGATCTTAAACTGTAATGTCTGTAAAACAGAATTTCAGTTTGAACACAGGAACATTTTGTGATATAGCATTAGATCCTGTTGTGATCCAATAAAAATGTGTTTAGTATTTGTGTATATTTTGGGTGTAATTCAATTCTTCAAGGAAATAATCATTTAAAAAAAAAAAAGAAACAAACAAAAACTTTTTAACAGTATCATGATATATCGTATCGTGATCCTACTATTGTGATTTGTATTGTATCACCAGATTGATGCCAATACACACCCCTAATAAATATATGTCGGCTAAAATTTACTAAGGGGGTCAAATGAGTGGCCATTTTTGTCAAAAAAAAAAAAAAAAAAGTTGTAAGAAATGCATAGAACTGTGTTGAAATAATGCTAATCCACTTGTGCACAGACTACTGATATTATTTGACAGTGGAAGCTCTATTTTCAGAAATATTGGATTTGGAATAGCACGTGTATGTGAAAACTTTTGCTGGTGGACGGACATGACATTACCCATGATGCTCTGGTCAGTACCAGTACTTTATTAGGAATAAACTTATAGACTTACTATTTGACCAGACACTTGCTTTTGATAAGCATATCAAGGAGGTGACTCGAGTATCATTTTTTCATCTTCGAAGGATTGCTAAGATCAGCCCAATCCTGAGTGACAAAGATGCTGAAGTCCTCATTCATGCTTTCATAACATCTCGTTGGGACTATTGTAACGCTCTTCTCTCAGGATTACCCAAAAAAGTTTCCGAGTCCTGCAGATGGTGCAAAATGCTGCAGCTCGGGTTCTGACTGGAGCTGGGAAATATGATCATATTACCCCAGTGTTGGCCTCTCTTCACTGGCTTCAATGTCAGGTTCGTGCTGATTTTAAGGTGCTTTTATTGACTTATAAAATTTTAAATGGAGTGGCACCTTCTTACTTAACGGAGCTGGTTAGACTATATGCACCTTCTCATACTCTTCGCTCACAAGGATCTGGCCTCCTGACTGTGCCTAAAGTCAGGAAAAAGACTGTCGGTGAGCGAGCCTTTTCTTTCCGTGCGCCAACACTTTGGAACAGTCTTCCTCTGGACAGAAGGCAGGCATGTTCTGTGGATGTTTTTAAAGTAAAGCTCAAGACCCACTTGTTTACTCTGTGTTATATGTCTTGATTTGTTTTTACTGTTAATGTTTTTAGTTTTTATGTTTTATTGTAATTGATTTTATATCTGTACAGCACTTTGATTGATAGCGCTCTACAAATAAATTATTGTTATTATTTTTATTATTATTATTATTGCTAATTCTCCTCTTATTCATAAATGTTAGTATTGTGGATCTAAAACAATACCAGCTGACACAAAAACACTAAATGTGTCAGTGGACGGATGTGACATGGTTGTTGTGGATCCCATCATACTGATGCTCTGCAGCCATGTCAGCGTTTACACTAATGATCCCTGTGCAAAAACTAGGATCAGAATTATTTATTGTATAGTTTATCATCAGACTAAAGAGTAAATAACAATATAGAATTGTTATTTCTTTATAAAAATGCTTATTATTAGAAAACTGTTGATTTAAAAAGTGTCATGTGACATTCTTAATGTATGTATTGGTGTAACATAAGCAGGATGGATCAGCACCATACTCCAGATTGAACCTGTAAAAATAAAACATGTGATATGTAGGATAGAATCTGGTAAGAAAAACTGGGGAATCTAAAAGAATAGAATATTTGTTTTTCAGGTAAATTCAGTTCAAATATAACTTGGCCATTTGTGACCTGAAAATATAGCATTAATTGTGATGAAATTGGACATTTTTGAGCTGAAAACATAGTTCATATGAGCATCAACATGTTGAACAGAACTGAAATCCTGTAAATTTGCAGAACTTGCATTTACCAACACAAAGTTCCTTTGAGGATTCACTTATATTGATTTCTTATGCACAAAGACAGAAATAAGACCTCTAAGCAAATTTTAGCCGATGTGTTAAGTTATTAAAATGGAGATGTTATCAGTTGGAAGTGATAGTGTGACATTAATTACATTCTCTTATGACGTAAATACTGAACTGAATCGATGTGGGGCGCGTTTAAAAAAAAACAAATATAGATTTACATTTGGACACAAGAAACAAAGAAAGTGCATTTCCAATAAGACTGCCAGCCTCGTCCTATTAGAAAGATAAAAAATGAAAAAGACATTTACAGAATCACGATGACTGACCAAACAAACAATGGCAGAACAAAACAATAAGACTGCTTCTAATCTCTGCATAATCACTTTATATAACTGCTGAAAGCTGCAGGGCTGTGGAAAAAAAAGCCTGGTGATTGTTACGGCATAACCACAACCCATTTTCCATCCAATATCTCCTCTCACTTCCTGTGAATCAAGACCAGCCATCAGTAACAGACAGTCACAGCGCGCAGGAAACCATTAGATCTAACAGAGATGCAGCGCCTGTTCAATCTGTCAACACACCATCTATAAGACGACACAATATGAACGGACGCAGTCTTTTCTTTGTAGGTGCTTTATTCACCACGTACGACCTAAAGGGTTCAGACGAGCTGTTCAGGTCTTTGTGTGATGTGCTCAAGAATCCCTTTGCCCTTTGACACAGCGAAAACAGTGAATAAATGCAAAAATCTAAGTCTTACCAAGTGTATTTTTCTCATTTCTAGTCAAAATATTTCATCACTCGTAAAATTTTATTATCTCCACCAGGAGGTATTGTGATCACTTTGCTTTGTGTGTTTGTTTGTTTGTTTGTTTGCAAGATAACTCTAAAAGTTATGGACGGATTTTCATGAAATTTTCAGCTAATGTTGATCCTGGCACAAGGAAGAAACGATTAAATTTTGGTGGTGATCAGGGGGGAATGGGGGGGGGGGGGGCAGATCTGTCTTGGTGGAGGTCTGTGCTCGCCGAGTGCTTTTCTTGTTTTCTTTATTTATTTTATTGCTTCATTTAATAGGGACCATGCACATTTATGAACACTGCTGAATAAAAAAAATACTTCTGTAAATATGCCAGAATTAGTAAAAACTAGAAAAGCATTTGGTGAGCACAGACCCCCCCCCCCCAAATCACACCAAAATTTAATAATTTGTTCCTTGTGCCAATATCAACATTTTCTGAAAATTTCATCCAAATCCATCCATAACTTTTTGACTTATCTTGCTAACAGACAAACAAACAACCCCCCCCCCCCCCCCTCCCATTAATGCAAAAATCTAAATCTTACTAAGTGTATTTTTCATCATTTCTAGTCAAAATATTTCATCACATTAAAATTTTATTTCATTTATTTATTTTATTGGTTTATTTAATAGAGACCATGCACATTTATGAACACTGCTGAATAAAAAAAAATACTTCTGTAAATATGCCAGAATTAGTGAAAACTAGAAAAGCATTTGGTGAGCACAGACCCCCCCCCCCCCCCCCCCCCCCCCATCACACCAAAATGTAATATTTTTTTCCTTGTGCCAGTATTAACATTTTCTGAAAATTTCATCCAAATCCATCCATAACTTTTTGAGTTATCTTGCTAACAGACAAACAACACCCCCACCCCCCGTGACTGCAAAATCTAAATCTTACTAAGTGTATTTTTCATCATTTCTAGTCAAAATATCTCATCACATTCAAAATTTTCTTTCATTTATTTATTTTATTGGTTTATTTAATAGGGACCATGCACATTTATGAACACTGCTGAATAAAAAATACACCTATGTAAATATGCCAGAATTAGTGAAAACTAGAAAAGCATTTGGTGAGCACAGACCCCCACCCCCCCACCCCCAAATCACACCAAAATTTAATAATTTGTTCCTTGTGCCAGTATCAACATTTTCTGAAAATTTCATCCAAATCCGTCCATAACTTTTTGAGTTATCTTGCTAACAGACAAACAACCAAACAAACAACAATTTTTTTTTTTGCTTAATTCAATTTTTTATTTATTTTTTTCTTTTTTCTTTTTTTTTTTGCTAAATTCCAGCAAAACAATCTGCCAATGGAACAAGTGAAAACTGTCTTGATAAGATTTCTTGAAATAAGATTTTTCAGTTTTATTGTCTAAAAATAAGCTCTTCTATCTCAATGAAAAGTTACTGTTTAGATCAGGGGTGTCAAACTCATTTTAGTTCAGGGGCCACATACAGACTAATATGACATAAAGTGGGCCAGACCAGTAAAATAATATGAATAATAGGACAAGAACTGATAAATAATATCAACCCCAAAGTTTTTTGTTATATTTTTGAGTGAAAAAAGTCAAATTCCATAATGAAAATGTTTACATCTATGAACACGAACAAATATGAACAACCTGAAAATTCTGAAGAAAAATAAGTGCAATGTTAACAATATTACCCCTTAGTTTATCATTTACACATGTGCATCACAACTTACAGACCACAGTGGATCTACAAATACACCAAACATTTAGTAACAGGCAGAATATTGGTCAAATTCCACATACTTCTCTAAAGACATTTCAGGTTATTCACATTTTTTTGTAAAAAGGTTAGTCTGTAAATGTAAATATTTGTGTAATTTTACTTTTTTTTACACTAAAACAAAGAGAGAAATTTGTAGTTTTCTTTATTTATAGGTTATTATAATAGTATTTTACTGGTCTGACCCACTTTATATTGAATTGACGTAAAATGATTTCAACATCATCAACATTTTTGAATTTCACAAATTCATCCCACGGGCCGGATTGGACCCTTTGGGCGGGCCGGTTTTGGTCCCCGGGCCACATGTTTGACACCTATGCCTTAGGTGATTATGCCTATTTCTTTTCTGTTTATTTGTTTGTTTGTTTGTTTGTTTTGATGCTGCCATCATTATTTGTATTTTTAATTTTTTATATTTTTTATAGCGAACAAGTGATGTACTAATGTCTGTTTTATGTCTTGTTTCTTTCACCTGCCTAGAGACTGCAGATGAAAAGTAGTTATTTTTACAAATTCTGGCATATGTGTATTTTTTTTACACAGCAATGTTCATAAATATGCATGGTCCCTATTAAATAAACCAATAAAATAAATAAATAAAATTTGAAGTGTGATGAGATATTTTGACTAGGAATGTGAAAAATACACTTGGTAAGATTTAGATTTTTGCAGTGCACGTATCCCTTTGCACTTTGACATAGCAAAAACAGTGAATACCAGATTATTCCGCTCCTTATCCCGATAATATTCCCACAAGATTCCGCTAGTAGCAAATCATCTGAGGTTGACTTTCCGATTTTCCTGATCTCCATAAAATCAAAGCGCCTTGCACTTTACTGCATTATTTCTTTGAACCCACATGCAGCTGTACAAATCTTAACATACAGTAGCTTTCACTCTTCATTTGCATTTATTCGGTACAATGAAAGGACTTGACGTACGAATACGTTCGTGTATAAGGGCGGCAAATTGTCACTAGCTGTGGGAGTAAACAAGCGCTGGGTTTTACTCGTGTAGCTTTCAACAAACGTATTATGCTTAGTGAGAATTATGCAAAAGAACATATCTAATATTACTGTGGCAAGACAGTTAATTCATTCACATCTCGCACTATAAAGTGAAAGGGAAATGAGATCCGGCATTAGAGATACTTTGATATCTATTAGGTAAAAACTAGTTTTAAAGGAAGCCAGTGAAGATGTCAAACCGATAGCTCTTATTAGAGAAAAAGGTTTCAAAAAGCCGCCATTTGACAGAGAATAATTTCAACTCGGCTTCTGAACATTCTTATCTAAAGTTCTTAGTGTCTTCAAGAAATCTCTTAAGCTCTGCGTTGCTAGTCTGCGATCATTTGAACCAGCGCAGGGTTTTCTGAGAACCTTTATCTTATGACATGTAATTCTTTGACACACCAGAAAACTCACAGCACTTTTTTTTTTTTTTTTGTTTTGACCTGGTTACATTCGGTTAAACGAAGCTCGCACTGGAATATTTTGAGATATTATGTCTCGTTTTTTTATCTAAAAGTTCAAAAACAAGACTTTACTCCTTCCCAGTTTATCAACCGCTTCTGTTCTGTTCGAGCTTTTATGTCGGGCTGAAATTCGATGCAAATGAAAGTTTCACTTATTGATGGAGTTTTCTTTCATTTTCATCACATAGCTCAAAGGCCGTGCAATGAAGGCTTGGGTGGATCAAGCCTGGTTGTAATACAAGGAATATTCAATAATAAAAAAAAAAAATTATATAAAAAACATGTCTGTGCGTTGAAATGTTTCACCTGCAGTACAAGGATACCAGTGAGATAAATCTTCATAAGAGTATGTGTGTGTGCTGAGGCTACAGAAGGCGCTCTGATGTAACAGGTGCACTGGAGGCCAAAAGCATAGGCACATGTTGGAGATGGAGGCAGATAACCAAGACACCGCTGCAGGGAATACACCGTTAACATGAGCAACTCCACGTGTACACCATGCAGATCACCGTAGAATTTCATTTCTACAATATTCCCATGCTAATGTTATCCTCTGTCACATGCACACAACACTCACGTCAGGTATAAATCCTTAACAACTACAACTACATGCGTATATTTTGCTGAAACTGTCTTGCAGGTGCACGTAGGACTATACGCTAAAAACAAAAATCTAAGTCTTACCAAGTGGATTTTTCTCATTTCTAGTCAAAATATGTCATCATCATATGGCAGATTTTTTTCTTTTTTTTTTTTTTTTTTTTTTTTTTCTTAATTCAAGCAAAATAAATCTGCCAATGGAACAAGTGAAAACTATCTCAGTAAGATTTCTTGAAATAAGATTTTCAAGATCTGTTGTCTAAAAATCAGTTCTTATTTCTCACTTACAAGTTACTCTTTCAATGATTATGTCTTATTTTAAGAGTGATGAGATATTTTGACTAGAAATGAGGAAAAACACACTTGGTAACATTTAGATTTTTGCAGTGCTGCAGGGAATACACGTGTATATCATGCAGATCACTATTTAGTTTCACATACCAAAGCCTGTATTTTTATTTCTACAATATTCCCATGCTAATGTCATCCTCTATCACGTGCACACAACACTCACGTCAGGTGTAAATCCTTAACAACTGCACACATCTCATTTGCTGAAACTGTCTTGCAGGTGCACGTAGGACTATACGCTAAAAACAAAACTCTAAATCTTACCAAGTGGATTTTTCTCATTTCTAGTCAAAATATGTCATCACACCTAAAATAAGACAGAATCACCTAAAGAGTGACTTGCAAGTGAGATATAAGAACAGATTTTTAGACAATAGATCTGGAAAATCTTAGTTCAAGAAATAGTACCAAGATCATTTTCACTTGTTTCACTGGCAATTTTTTATTATTTTTTTTTGTTTAATTCAAGCTAAAAAATTCAAGATTTCATCATTATTCAAGGTTGTTGTTTTTTTTTTGCTTAACACAAGCAAAAAAAAATGGAGATTTCAAGATAATTCAAGATTAAGTGAGATATAACAACTTATTTTCAGACAATAGATCTTGAAATTCTTATTTTAAGAAATCATACCGACATCATTTTCACTTGTTCCATTGGCAGATTTTTGTTTTTGCTTAATTCAAGATTTTTTTTTTTTTTTTTTTTTTTTTTTTTTGCTTAATTCAAGCTAAAAAAATCAAGATAAGACAATTCAAGATGTTTTTTGCATAATTCAAGCAAAAAAAAAAAATCAAGATTTCAAGATTATTCAAGATTAAGTGAGATATAAGAACTTATTTTTAGGCAATAGATCTTGAAAATCTTACTTCAAGAAATCATACCAAGATAATTTTCATTTTCACTTCTTTCATTGGCAGATTTTTTTTCTTTTTTTTTTTTTTTTTCTTAATTCAAGCAAAATAAATCTGCCAATGGAACAAGTGAAAACTATCTCAGTAAGATTTCTTGAAATAAGATTTTCAAGATCTGTTGTCTAAAAATCAGTTCTTATTTCTCACTTACAAGTTACTCTTTCAATGATTATGTCTTATTTTAAGAGTGATGAGATATTTTGACTAGAAATGAGGAAAAACACACTTGGTAACATTTAGATTTTTGCAGTGCTGCAGGGAATACACGTGTATATCATGCAGATCACTATTTAGTTTCACATACCAAAGCCTGTATTTTTATTTCTACAATATTCCCATGCTAATGTCATCCTCTATCACATGCACACAACACTCACGTCAGGTGTAAATCCTTAACAACTGCACACATCTCATTTGCTGAAACTGTCTTGCAGGTGCACATAGGACTATACGCTAAAAACAAAACTCTAAATCTTACCAAGTGGATTTTTCTCATTTCTAGTCAAAATATGTCATCACACCTAAAATAAGACAGAATCACCTAAAGAGTGACTTGCAAGTGAGATATAAGAACAGATTTTTAGACAATAGATCTGGAAAATCTTAGTTCAAGAAATAGTACCAAGATCATTTTCACTTGTTTCACTGGCAAATTTTTTTTTTTTTTTTTGTTTAATTCAAGCTAAAAAATTCAAGATTTCATCATTATTCAAGGTTGTTGTTTTTTTTTTGCTTAACACAAGCAAAAAAAAAATGGAGATTTCAAGATAATTCAAGATTAAGTGAGATATAACAACTTATTTTCAGACAATAGATCTTGAAATTCTTATTTTAAGAAATCATACCGACATCATTTTCACTTGTTCCATTGGCAGATTTTTGTTTTTGCTTAATTCAAGATTTTTTTTTTTTTTTTTTTTTGCTTAATTCAAGCTAAAAAAATCAAGATAAGACAATTCAAGATGTTTTTTGCATAATTCAAGCAAAAAAAAAAAAAATCAAGATTTCAAGATTATTCAAGATTAAGTGAGATATAAGAACTTATTTTTAGGCAATAGATCTTGAAAATCTTACTTCAAGAAATCATACCAAGATAATTTTCATTTTCACTTCTTTCATTGGCAGATTTTTTTTCTTTTTTTTTTTTTTTTCTTAATTCAAGCAAAATAAATCTGCCAATGGAACAAGTGAAAACTATCTCAGTAAGATTTCTTGAAATAAGATTTTCAAGATCTGTTGTCTAAAAATCAGTTCTTATTTCTCACTTACAAGTTACTCTTTCAATGATTATGTCTTATTTTAAGAGTGATGAGATATTTTGACTAGAAATGAGAAAAACACTCTTGGTAAGATTTAGATTTTTGCAGTGCTGCAGGGAATACACGTGTATATCATGCAGATCACTATTTAGTTTCACATACCAAAGCCTGTATTTTTATTTCTACAATATTCCCATGCTAATGTCATCCTCTATCACGTGCACACAACACTCACGTCAGGTATAAATCCTTAACGACTGCACACATCTCATTTGCTGAAACTGTCTTGCAGGTGCACGTTGGACTGCATTAAGCAAAGAGCTGATAAAGTGTTTTCCAGCGGACACAGCACATCTGGCAGACAGCGGTAGAGTGCAGAGTGCAACTTCACTAAGCGAGACAGTGTCACTCACAAAGACCATACCACATGTGTCTTTATTTTCTTTCTCTTTGCCGAGCCGGGATTAGAGAAAACAGTCGGAGAAATAAAATGTATCACATTTCATTACACGGGATAGAGATGGACTCATCGACCACAGGCTGTGTCTTTGGGGAGACAAATATATATCTTCAGACAACAGCGCTCGTACTGAGACAGAAAAGATGTTGGAGAAAAAGAAAACATAGGATAATAGTACACTGATGAGAACTGATGATGGTAAAAACACACCGGTAGTAATAAAGAATATTCCATGGCAGCACAAGAATATTTTATATACTGATTATTTTTTTTATTTTTTTTTTTAACAACAGTGTATTTCAGTTTTATTTCTTACAGTATGATAATATCACTCACACATTCAGGCAACAGATGCAAACAGTAGCCATGCACTCATTCATTCATTCACTCATTCATTTATTTGTTTTGAGCAGAAGAAAAAAATTAAAGGAACTAATATCAGAGCAAATACATTAATAAACAAAGGCGATCAAGAGAAAATAGCAATTGCAATGTATACTAGTAATAACAAAATAAATTCAATACGTTCTGCTCAAAAAGGAGTGGGAAGAAAAAAACTTATTAAATCCCACCCCCATCTCACGGGTATTCAACATAACACATGACTTTTGCGTCTTTAACCCTTTCATGCATGAATTATGAGAACTTTAGTCAATATTTTTTTCTTGAGAGTTTTTATTCCTCGTTAGGCATGAAAAAAAAAACAATGCAATTGATTTTTTTTTTTTTTTTTTTTTTTGTATGAACCTATTTTTCGTGGAGTTACAAAAATGTCCACTCAGCTGGACACCATGCATTTAAGTTTTGAAGCAAAGAAACGTTTATTTAAAAATCATCATCAGAAAGTGATATACTGTGTGAAAACTATGAAATAAAAACATTTTTAATGCCGCTAATTGCAAAATTACTACTGTTTTCTCACATTTTATCATACTTTAATATTAGTTATTACTCCTTTCGTGGAGATAATATCCTCCTGAGACCCAGGAAATTGACAGTGTTAGCTTATTTACATTAGATAGATAGATAGATAGATAGATAGATAGATAGATAGATAGATAGATAGATAGATAGATAGATAGATAGATAGATAGATAGATAGATAGATAGATAGATAGATAGATAGATTTTAAAAATTAAGGTTCAAGGTTACTTTATTTATACCCGTAGGTAGATTTGTTTTGCAGTCTAGGTGATTGCCTTGACATTACAACAACACATACATTAAACATGCAAGACAGGCACTTGATCACGCTTACAGACAGGACAAAAAGTGCTCAGTGTTCCACTATTCATTGGTATAGCAGCATGGATAAGTAAATAAAATAGGTAAGATCAAATAAATAAAAAACAAGATGCAATAAAAAAAAAAAACCCAGAAAAGATGAAAACAATCCGGGATAAAAACCAGAATAAGAACATACAATTAACCCTTTCATGCATGAATTATGAGAACCTTAATCAAGATTTTTTTCCTGAGTGTTTTTTTTTCTCTTTGGGCATTAAAAAAAAACAATGTGATTGAATTTTTTTTTTTTTTTTTTTTTAACTGAACCTGTTTTTCATGGAGTTACAAAAATGTCCACTCAGCTAGACACCATGCGTTTAATTTTTGAAGCAAAGAAACATGTATTTACTGACATACTGTGTGAAAACTATGAAATAAATGTTTTGTTTTGTTTTTTTTAACGTTGCTAATCTGATGTTTTCTCACATTTTAACACACTATAATAGTAGTTATTACTCACTCAAATAATATGCAAAAAAACAACAAAACACAACAACATAAAAACAAACAAACTGTTAACTACAGTCTAATAACAATTAGCAATTGATTTACACTCAAATATGTTGCTGCAAATCAGGTTTATCAAGAACAGGAATGTTACAGTAACAGTATGAATTGCAGTGTATTATGGGATGGTGCATAAGTATTCACTGTATTGGCTGATATGCAAGTAAAACAACAAAATCCATAAATATACAAGAGACCAGAATAACTGTCCACTGTAGTAACCACTGTGCATGAAAGGGTTAAAGAATTTTTAAAAATTATTATTTTTATAGATTGATTGATTTTTTTATATGGAATGTCCTTTGCTATGCACAGCATTTTTAAAGTTAAACTGTCAAACGTTTGTCCCCTATAGAGGACAGAATATATTGCTGGGTCTCAGGAGGATATGCAAAAAAAAAAAAAAAAAATACAAAAAAAAAATTTGTTTCAGAAAACTGTTAATTACAGTCTAATAACAATTAGCAATTGATTAACACTAAAATATCTTACACAGGTTTATCAAGAGCAGCAACGTTACAGTAATTGTGTGAATTGCAGTGTTTGGGATGATGCATAAGTGTCCACTGTGTCGGCTGATATGGAACTAAAACAACAAAATCCATGAATAAACAATAGAACAGCTGTAGAATAACTGTCCACTGTAGTGACCGGTATGCATGAAAGGGTTAATAATATAATAACCCTTTCATGCACGAATTATGAGAACCTTAGTCAAGATTTTTTTCTTCAGTGTTTAGCCATGAAAAAAACAATGCGATCGAGTTTTTTGTTTCTATGGAGTTACAAAAATATCCATGCATTTAGTTTTTGAAGTAAAGAAACATGTGTTTAAAACCCAATAACAGAGAGTGATATGAAAACAATGAAATAAAAACATTTTTAATGCTGCTAATCTGATGTCTTCTCACATTTTAACATATTCTAATGCTAGTAATTACTCACTTCATGGAGATAATATGCAAAAAAAAAAAAAACAACCTTCTTGTCTAACAAATAACAATTGATTTACACTCAAACATGTTAGTGCAGATCAGGTTTATGAAGAACAGCAAAGTTACAGTAATGATCTGAATTACAGTGTATGGGATGGTGCATCAGCGTCCACTGTGTTGGCTGATATGGAACTAAAACAACAAAACCCATGAATATACAAGAGAACAGCTGGAGAAGAACTGTCCACTGGAGTGGACAGTGCATGAAAGGGATAACATGTGTTTCGAGTCCTAATAATGTAAGTAACAGATAGAAAACATTCTGAAATCTCACAGGTGAATTGAATTATAATCTAAACTAGGGCTGAACAATGTGGACAAAATTTCATATCTCGACTTTCATGTCAGATATCTCAATATTGATACGATATGACTTCGGGTTCGGTGAAAACCAAGCATTTTTCAGAAAAATACTAACATCATAATACAAAAGAATGTGGAAAGTGCAGTTTTATTTATAAGAACTCACTGCCAGTCATCAACATTAACATAAAGTACGAATCAATTACATTGCAAACTCACTGATCAATTACGTACAAACTAGAACACTGAGGTCATCAAACGCAGGGTAACTAGCGACTCCCAGAAATATTACAAAGAAAATGGGGGACGCAGCCTTTACTAACTATGCACCAAAGTTATGGAATACAATTCCAAAAGACATTAGAGAAGCCAGTTCACTGAATATAGTTAAAACCAAATTAAAAACATTTTTATTCTCATTAGCCTTTGAAAGGAGATAAAAATGGGGTCACAATTCAGGAACCAGGAATGTGCGTTTTTTTATTTTTATTTTATTTTACTGTATTTCTGTTTTTATTTTTATTTTATTGTATTTCTCTCAAATTTCATCTTATTTCTTGCACTTCAAAAATTCTTTGCACAATCAAATATTTTAATGTGCGCTGTTTTTATATTTATTTTTATTTTATTGTATTTCTAATCAAATCTTAATGTATTTTAATATTGTATTTTTTTCAATCAATGTGAAGCACTTTGGGCTACAATTTCTGTATGAAAGGTGCTATACAAATAAAGTTTATTATTATTATTATTATTAATTAAATTTGTTGTGACTTCCAGAGCTGAACATGCAGGGTGAGCGCGGGGGAAATCTACATCGTTTATATCGTTGCTTTTTCGATATTAATATCTTGAATGTTCATATCTCGATATCGATACGATAACGATATATCTTTCAGCCCTAATCTAAACTCACAGGAATATCCCATGTCAGCATCTTCATAACACATGGCCTGTATGCACTTCAGTGTCTCCTGGCCAACACTATCCCACCAGTTTTATCATTAAACATCATGTTAAACTCAACTCAGATAACGATTTCCTATATAGGTCAGAAAAGGTCAACAGCACTTCCAAGACAACAAAATCCTTTAGCTAACACGGCACGGTTAGTTTGTAAGACAAGGTTGCCATGATGTTGTAAGCCACAGGTGTCAAACATGCGGCCCGGGGGCCAAATCTGGCCCACTAAAGGGTCCAGTCTGGCCCGCGGGATGAATTTGTGAAATGCAAAAATTACACTGAAGATATCAACAACACTGGGTTACAAAAAAATGTTTTTTGCAAGTTGTCTAGGTTTTTTTCAACTGAATTAGGACCATTTTTGCACCGCTAAATCCAAAAATGACATCTGTTTTTCTCAATCAGGTCAGGTTTTTTTGCTAATTAGATTTTGAAAAATTTGATCTTCTCACAAAATTTATTACATTTTTGTGACTTTATCAGTTGATTTTTTTATATAGTTCTCACCCAAAATAGGTTTTAAGAGAAAAAAAAATCATTTGATCACTTGATTCC
This sequence comes from Sphaeramia orbicularis, assembly GCF_902148855.1. Classification (NCBI taxonomy): domain Eukaryota; kingdom Metazoa; phylum Chordata; class Actinopteri; order Kurtiformes; family Apogonidae; genus Sphaeramia; species Sphaeramia orbicularis. Next base: position 57,187,919 of record NC_043961.1, read on the forward strand.
TGTTAGGTACAATGGTGTATTCAGCGCAGATGTAGCAGAATACGTCAGGCTTATTTTTGCAAGATCTTCTAGTCGAAGCCATTTCATTCACCTGTTATATTAAAAAAAAAACAATCATAAATTGGCAAAAGTAAAATCTTCAGAACTCGTTTATTGCAAGAAATATGAAAGAATTTTGTATCATATGATGTGAAAATGCCCATAAATGTAAGAAAAAATGTTAAAAAAGCCAATATGTAGCATAGTTCAGAAAGTTGACCTGACTGAGCAAAATTATTGGGATTTTTGGATTCAGCACACCAAAATGATCCTAAATCAGCTCAAAAAACTTAAACAATAAATTTGTTGTTGGCCAGTGTAATCAAGGATGTTAAAATCATTTTAGGTCAATTCAGTCTAAAGTGGATCAGACTACCAACATATTATCCTAATAACCTATAAATAATGAAAACGTCAAATTTCCCTCTTTGTTTTAGTACAAAAAAAGAAAAATTAGGAAAAAAATGACATTTACAGACTTTCCTTTTATATAAAATATGAATAACCTGAACAAATATGAACAATCTGAAATGTCTTAAGAGAAGTATGTGGAATTTGAAACAATATTCTGCCTGTTACTAAATCTTTAGGTTGTCATGTGTATATGATCAACTTATGTGTAATATTGTTAACAACGCACTTTTTTTCTTAAGAATTTTCAGGTTCATATTTGTTCATGTTATGTTCAAGTACAGTTCGTAGGTGTAAACATTTTCATCATGGAATTTTACTTTTTTCACTCAAAAACATGGAGAAAACTTTGGAGTTGGCATTATTTATCAATTCTTATCCTATTATTTATTATTATTATTATTTTACTGGTCCAGCCCACTTTAGATCATATTAGGCTGAATGTGGCCCCTGAACTAACATGAGTTTGACACCCCTGCTTTAACCCTTTCATGCACAAATTATGAGAACCTTAATCAAATTTTTTTCCTGAGTGTTTTTATTCCTCTTTAGGCATGAAAAAAACAATGTGATTGAAAGTTTTCTTCTGAAAAAAAATAAATAAATAAAATAAAATAAAAAAAATAAAAAATAACATAAAATAAACAATGAAAAAAAAAAAATTCTTATGAACCTATTTTTCATGAAGTTGCAAAAACGTCCAATCAGCTGGACACCACCGAGCTATGTGTTAAAAAAAAAAACAAACAACATCGACAACGAAAATCCATGAACATCCAAGAAAACAGCTGTAGAATAGCTGTCCACTGTAGTGACCAGTATACATGAAAGGGTTAACGTGACCCCTGAACTAAAATGAATTTGACACCCCTGTTTTAACCCTTTCATGCACAAATTATGAGAACTTTAATCAAAATTTTTTCCTGAGTGTTTTTATTCCTCTTTAGGCATGAAAAAAACAATGTGATTGAAAGTTTTCTTCTGAAAAAAAAAATAAAAAAAATAAAATAAAAATAAAAAATAAATAATGAAAAAAAATTCTTATGAACCTATTTTTCATAAAGCTGCAAAAATGTCCAATCAGTTGGACACTACCGAGCTATGTGTAAAAAAAAAATTAAAAAAAACAAACCAACATCAACAACGAAAAGAACAACAAAATCCATGAATATACAAGAAAACAGCTGTAGAAAAGCTGTCCACTGTAGTGACCAGTATACATGAAAGGGTTAACGTGACCCCTGAACTAAAAATGACTTTGACACCCCTGCTTTAACCCTTTCATGCACAAATTATGAGAACTTTAATCAAAATTTTTTCCTGAGTGTTTTTATTCCTCTTTAGGCATGAAAAAAACAATGTGATTGAAAGTTTTCTTCTGAAAAAAAATAATAAATTAAAAAAAATAATAAAAATAAAAATAAAAAATAAAATAAAATAAATAATGAAAAAAAATTCTTATGAACCTATTTTTCATAAAGTTGCAAAAATGTCCAATCAGCTGGACACCACCGAGCTATGTGTAAAAAAAACAAAAACAAAAAACAAAGCAACATCAACAACGAAAAGAACAACAAAATCCACGAACATCCAAGAAAACAGCTGTAGAATAGCTGTCCACTGTAGTGACCAGTATACATGAAAGGGTTAACGTGACCCCTGAACTAAAAATGACTTTGACACCCCTGTTGTAAGCCATGAAGTGAACTCTCCTCAGAAAAAGTCAGCTCGGAACACATGAGCACATGAGCACACGAGCAAAAAAAAAACCCAGCATCCATACATCCACATCCATCCAATCCTGCACTTCCTTACACTTCACAGGAACAGACTCAAGCGCTTGTATTGCAGTAGTGTAATGTAAATCCCTAATGATGTATGACAACCGTGTAGAAGAACCCAAATTCCCTCTACATGCCACAGGGACCATATGGTAGGGGGGTAAGCAATATCCACCAAGGGAGTATACTTACATTACAGCCACTAGGTTTTTATCTGTGGCAAATATTTGAGTAGTGGCTTCAGGATTAGTCTCTTAACACACACACATACACACCATCTTAAAAAAAAAAAAAAAAATTCAAATGATTCTTATATGTTAGTGACCATGCATGGATGTTGTTGCACTTGAACGCATCACGAGAAAACACGCAACAATGATGCTGCAATGTATGAAACGCACTTTTAATGTTTATGGATGGTAACAACTTTAATATCTGTTGAGCTCAGGTGCAATCTGGTGTGTGTTGGGTGGGTGGGTGGGTGGTGGTGGTGGTGGTGGTGGTGGTGGGGGGGGGGGGGGTAAGACATCCACGGAAAACCCGACAAGAGCGCACGAACCCTGCCTGCCTGCCTGCCTTGGATGTGCCTGACTGTCTTTGCCTTTGCCTTTGCCTTTGCCTGGTGGATCCAGATCTGTGGATGCTGTCATGCATACTGGTTCCTGATAGTCAATGCAGATGGATAAAGACATAATACATAATAACCAGGCCCTTCCTTTTTACCTCTGGGACTCGTTTTTAAAAAGCGCAACGACGCGACGCGCTGCGCAGACGGGGACTGAATCCGACCATTATTCCCATTTTTTTTCGCCTCTATGGGAAAAAAAAGGGGGGGAAAGTTGGCATGAGGCAAGCATGGCACGGATCGCTTCCATCAGGACCAGTCCAGTTGATGCCCACTTAAGTGATTTCCACCTCCACGGAACCAATCACAGCACTTGTATTATTGACACTTCTGGATTTTAGGGTAGACGCACCGAAATGATGTGGATGCGTGTTTTTTTTATTATTATTATTATTATTATAGAGGGTTACACTTACCGACGGCTAAATCCAGTAGATCCGCGCACAAGAGCAAACACAATGAGAAGACGGTCATCTTTCCCTTATTTTGTAATAAATCCCAAACTCCATCTGCGTTTACATGCTCTCCGGGTTTCGGCTGCGTAATCCCCACCATTCCAGAGGTATGCGATTGAAAGGTGCCCCCAAACTATTCATGATGCAGCTCAAGTCTTAAGTGGAGAAAATCGGAGAAGTTGACTGTGGATATACAGCATTCGGAGCAGGCGGAGACACAAAAAATAAAAAAAAAATAAAAAAAGATCGAGCGTCAGTGTTTAAAAAAATAAAAATAAAAACGACTCACTGGGTTGCGTTTTGTTTGTTTTTTTTTTTTTTTTACAGATCAGGAGGAGTGTTATTTCTCATCCTCCGTCTAAATAATGGGAAGCAACGATGAGCCGAGGAAGCAGTAGTGATGGGCTCTGGTAAAACGGAGAGGTTTGGAGGAAAAGCTCTCTCTCTCTCTCCTCTCTCTCTCCTCTCTCTCTACCCTCTCTCTCTCTCTCTCTCCTCGCTCACCCCTCTGTCTCTCTCTCTCTCTCCTCCCGCCCTTCAGACAGACGCACAGTCATTCCTGATCACTCGCTCTTTTGTTTCACACAATTTTCTTCTTTAATCCTACCCTGCATTCAGACCCCTCTAATTCTGTCCATTAAGCCGATTTATTTTTTTTGCAGGATTTCTCTCCTTGTAGGAAAAAAAAAAAAAAAAAAAAAAAAAATGTTTTAAACATCCCTATGTAGACTATACCATGTCTGTTCAGATACACATTCAGAATACTTTATGAATCCTACAGGAAAAAAGTAACAGGGAAGAAAATATTGATATTAACCCTTTCATGCATGAATTATGAGAACCTTAGTCAATATTTTTTTCTTGAGTGTTTTTATTCCTCTTTAGCAGGGGTGGGCAATTAAGTTTCCTGTGGGGCCACATGAGAAACTTTGACAGTTGTTAAGGGCCGGACCAACACACTTGCAGCTCTCCTTAATCTCTCTCTCTCTCTCTCTCTCTCTCTCTCTCTCTCTCTCTCTCTCTCTCTATCTATCTATCTATCTATCTATCTATATATATATATATATATATATATATATATATATATATATATATATATATTTTTTTTTTTTTTTTTTTTTTTTTTTTTTAACATGCAAAAAAGAAAAAAACATACATACAGGGTGGGGAAGTAAAATTTACAATATTTTGAGGCAGGGATTGAAAGACAGTGTATGACCAATTAGTTTATTGAAAGTCATGAGAATTTATTTGCCACAAGAAAACTGACATAATAGAAAATGTTTTTATTCTATGTGTCCTCCTTCTTTCTCAATAACTGCCTTCACATGCTTCCTGAAACTTGCGCAAGTGTTCCTCAAATATTTGGGGTGACAACTTCTCCCATTCTTCTTTAATAGTATCTTCCAGACTTTCTCGTAATAGTTTTGCTCATAGTCATTCTCTTCTTTCCATTATAAACAGTCTTTATGGACACTCCAACTATTTTTGAAATCTCCTTTGGTGTGACGAGTGCATTCAGCAAATCACACACTCTTTGATGTTTGTTTTCCTGATTACTCATATGGGCAAAAGTTTGTGAAAAGGTATGGATAATAGTGTTAGGTATGATTATGACATCAGTATATGTTTGGTTTCAAAACAATTGACATAGTGCCTGCGGAGAAAAAACAACTAAATGTTCATTGTAAATTTTGCTTCCCCACCCTGTACAAACAATATAGATAGATAGATAGATAGATAGATAGATAGATAGATAGATAGATAGATAGATAGATAGATAGATAGATAGATAGATAGATAGATATAAACTTTACTATAATACAAAAACAGTAAATGCAACAATACAATAATAAAATGAAAATGTGGAGCACAGAATACAACTATTTAATGAATATACACAAAAAGACTTCTGAAAATGTGCAAAACCAGCTCCACATTAACTTTACATGAAAAACTATAAATGCATCCAGCTGTGTTTGTTTGCATATCACAGTTCCTTTTCTTTTTCTTTACCTGTGACTTCAGTAAAGAAATACTTACAAGTCCATGTCTTGTTAAAAACTCCGTATTCGGAATCAATCTTTCTTTTTTTGCCGTTAGCTGACATCTTCATGAGCTGAAATTGACCAACAAACCAATCAGTGCATAAGCCTTATGCAAGTACAGAAAGTATGTGTGAAAAAAAAACGTATCCTTCAAAATAAAAGCAGTGGTGTTGTATTGGTTACGTCTATTATGATGATATATATTTGCATTGACTTTTAATTTGCCAATGACCTCATGTGGGCCAGTTAGGGTCAGCTGTCGGGCCGCATGTGGCCCCCGGGCCTTACAACGCCCAGGTCTGCTCTTTAGGCATGAACAAAAACAATGCAATTGAATTTTTTTTTTTGTTTTTAATGAACCTATTTTTCATGGTGTTAAAAAAATGTCCACTCAGCTGGACAGTAAAGAAATGTGCATTTTAAACTCATCATCAGAAAGTGATATACTGTGTGAAAACTATGAAATAAAAACATTTTTAATGAGTGCTAATCATGTTTTCTCACATTGTTTTCATACTCTAATATTAGTTATTACTCATTTCACAGAGATAATATCCTCCTGAGACCCAGGAAATGGACAATTTTAGCTTTTTTACATTAAAAAATTGTCTTGATTGGAAACTGCATCATGCAACAGTTTTTTCAGATACATTTTAAAAATAATTTTTATTGACTGATTGATTTTTTAATGGGATGTCCTTTGCAATGGACAGTATTTTTTAAGTCAAACTGTCAAACTTTTGTCCCCTACAGAGGACAAAATGCGTTGCTGGGTCTCAGGAGGATATGCAAAAAAAACTACTTTTTGTTTCAGAAAACTGTTAATTATTGTCTAATAACAATTAGCAATTGATTTACACTAAAACATGTTAGTGCAGATCAGGTTTATCAAGAGCAGCAAAGTTACAATAATTGTATGAATGTCAGTGTTTGGGATGATGCATAAGCTCCACTGTGTTGGCTGATATGGAACTAAAACAACAAAACCCACCAATAAACAATAGAACAGCTGGAGAAGAACTGTCCACTGTAGTGACCACTATGCATGAAACGGTTAATCAAGATTTTTTTTTTTTTTTTCCTGAGTGTTTCTATTCCTCTTTAGGCATGAAAAAAATTTAAAGATTTTTATGAACCTAATTTTCATGGAGTTCCAAAAATGTTCACTCAGCTGGACACCGTGCGTTTAATTTCAGAAGCAAAGACACATGTATTTACTGATATATTGCATGAAAACTAGGAAATAAAAACATGTTTAATGCTGCTAATCTGATGTTTTCTCATATTTCAACATACCTGCATGGAGATAATATGCAAAAAAAAAAACAAAAGAAACCTTTACAATCTAATAAAAATTACCAATTTTTTACGCTCAAACATGTTACTGCAGATCAGGTTTATCTAGAACAGCAAATTTACAGTAATGGTATGAATTACAGTGTATGGGATGATGCATAAGTGTCCAGTGTGTTAGCTGATATGGAACTAAAACAACAAAATCCATAAGAGAACACCTTTGAACAGCTGTCCACTGTAGTGACCACTGTCGTGGAAATTTACCGTTCAACTGATAACCCACACAAAGAAAAAGGGAGAAAGTTAGAGTTAAAATAGTAAATGCATTTATTGAGAAATCAATCACAGACAAAGCTCTGTAAATGAAGTCTGATTAAACAAGAGAAAACTAAAGATTATATAGAACCAAATCCAACCCCCTCAAACTATGATGTCATTCCTTACGTACATCGTACCACTCCATACTACTCCTTCTCTGCTCCGTGAGGAGGTCATGAGGACCTCTTCACTCTAACCTTGCTTGAATCCTATCTGAAATACAGGCGCCATCCTCTATCTACACATTCAGACATTCAGGTGTTTGGGTTTCAACTCAAGGTAAGAACTTCGTCCCCAAGTCGGGGTTGCTACAGAGTGGTAAACATCACACATAACAATGACTCAGCATGCACTTAACAGTATAACATATTAAAAGAGTATAAAATATAAAAAGTAAATTTTTCCACCACACCACTATGCATGAAAGGGTTAAAAAAAAATAGAACAGAATAGAATAGAATAGAATAGAATAGAATAGAATAGAATAGAATAGAATAGAATAGAAAACTATCACACAAAAGTTGGACTGAAATATACAGTCGTGTAAAAATAATTATTAGACCACCCCTTGTTTTCTTCAATTTCTTGTTCATTTTAATGCCTGGTCCAACTAAAGGTACATTTGTTTGGAAAAATATAATGATAACAACAAAAATAGCTCATAGTAGTTTAATTACAGAGCTGATATCTATACATTTAACATGTTTTCTTGAGAATAACCAAAATCACTTCAGTTCTTACATCAGTATCTATGGCATTGTACTGACAAAAACAGTGCTTTTAGACATTCCATGTTTTCTTTTCTGTCTGTTTTAGTCACATGATACACACAGGAGTTAGGACTGGATTGCATAACCATTGTTTCTGATGGTCTAATATTTTCTTCCGCGACTGTATACAGACAATATACAAACTTGTTTTCTCAAAGATTTTCTTTCTACTGATTATTTTTATCCTGTTTACGGTCTCCATAGTGTTTCATCTATATGTTTTAATTGTGGCCAAATGTGACGCAATTTTGTCCTGCAGTGCATTTATGATGTAATATCTGAATGACAATAAAGAAAACTGAATCTGAAATATATACAAAAGGCTACCTCTATACCACAGAAGAAATATATGCAGCATATAAATGATATATACAAGGTATATACACACACACACAGAAATACACACACACACACACACACAAAAACATATATATATATATTTACAGGGTGTCCCATAAGTCTCCATACGTAGGAAAAATAAACATTTCTTGACATAAACCATTTTTATTTATATAATATGCTCTATATGACTGCCATTTTGTCGGGAACACATTTCAATGCGTGTCCTCCACTGCTGAAGAACTATAAAGAAGAAATATAAAGAAATACATGTTAGAACCATATATGTATGGAATGTATTATGTCTTCTATGTATGGAGACTTATGGGACACCCTCTATCTATCTATCTATCTATCTACACACATATATATATATATATATATATATATATATATATATATATATATATATATATATATATATATATATATACAGCTTGGAAAAAATTAAGAGACCACTGCAATTTTCCTGTGAAATCATCATGTGTGCATGTATGACAGTCATTCCATTCCTGCGTTTGTTGAAATCCAACACAAACACACCTTATTCTACTGAATAAACACCTGATCCATGTCTTATTTAAGAAGGAGAAGTATAAAAACAACATTCATTCATTCATTTATTCATCAGCCCTGCAATGAACTGGCAACATGTCCAGGGTGTACCCCGCCTTCACCCATAAGTAGCTGGGATAGGCTCCAAGTGACCCCCGTGACCCTAGTGAGGATAAAGCGGGTTCAGAAAATAAATGAATGAATGAATGAATGAAGCATAAAAAACACTACTGTGGCCATCACTATCTTCTATCTTCAGTGCTATTAGTACCACAAAAGTAACTGGAATCCAAAAATAACTAATGGAAACTACTGGACTTCTGCTCTGACAAAGTTCCCAAACTCTGAGGATTGGTTCTTCTATCAGGACAACGCTCCTGGCCTCAGCTAGGTCCATAAAGGAAAGCAAAAAAAAAAAAAATCTGCCAATGGAACAAGTGAAAATTATCTTGGTAAGATTTTTTGAAGTAAGATTTTCCAGATCTATTGTCTAAAAATCAGTTCTTATATCTCACTGAAAAGTTACTCTTGAGGTGATTATGTCTTATTTTAAGGGTGATGAGATATTTTGACTAGAAATGAGAAAAATACACTTGGTAAGATTTTGATTTTTGCAGTGTGATAACCATGTCTCTATAGACTTAAAAAAAAACAAAAAAACCTTTGTTATAATTTGCTTTTCCTAACAGAATCTGTGCAAGCTGAGAAAAAAAAAATTACATATTCTTTTTGTGTTAATGAAAAAGTGCATCACCTTATTGCATCACTTACATGCTACCTTCATAAGTATGTCTCATTAAGTAGGAGTTCCGTCTACTTTTTTATGATTTGAGAGTTTAAAGCCCCTACACAGTTCAAGCTTAAGATAAACATATCAAAAGTGCTTTGTCGGACAACATTAAAGAACTTATTTTTACAGGTAGCGGTGTAATGGACTTGATCGGACAGGTGAAAGTCACTCTTGTGGCTTAAATTAGTGCCATTAAAACACATCCATCATGTGTGGACCGAAGTGTCAGGAAGGACTGAGGACGACCACTCATACCGAGAAGAATATTACACTGGGTTACAAAAAAATGTTTGTTGCAAGTTGTCTAGGTTTTTTCAACTGAATTAGGACCATTTTGCACCGCTGAATCCAAAAATGACATCTGTTTTTCTCAATCAGTTCAGGTTTTTTTGCCAATTTGATTTTGAAAAATTTGATCTTCTCACAAAATTGATTACATTTTTGTGACTTTATCAGTTGATTTTTTTATATAGTTCTCACCCAAAATAGGTTTTAAGAGAAAACAAATCATTTTGTAACAGGATTCCTGTTAGGTACAATGGTGTATTCACTGCAGATGTAGCAGAATACATCAGGCTTATTTTTGTAAGATCTTCTAGTCGAAGCCATTTCATTCACCTGTAATATTAAAAAAAACATTAATCATAAATTGGCAAAAGTCAAATCTTCAGAACTCGTTTATTGCAAGAAATATGAAAGAATTTTGTATCATATGATGTGAAAATGCCCATAAATGTAAGCAAAAATGTTAAAAAGCCAATATGTAGCATAGTTCAGAAAGTTGACCTGATTGAGCAAAATGAATGCGATTTTTGGATTCAGCACACCAAAATTATCCTAAATGATTTCAAAAAACTTCAACAATAAATTTGTTGTTGACCAGTGTAATAATAATGAATATATCTGTAAATCAACACCATATTTATGTTTGTCACCATGTTTATGGAATGACTTCTCGTGTCATCTCACAATAATAAATAAACAAATCATCTCATTTGTGATTTAATGGAAAAACCGACATTACAACTTCTGTTTTTTTGACATTTAGTAAATATCGGTAAAGTTTTGCGCAGATGTCCAATGGAAAAGCGACTACAGTCACCCTCTATATGGAGCTGCATTGTACCACCAACAAAACTACAGTTTGATCATCATTTTTACAGCTTTTTAAGGAATTCATCCAATGTTTTATTACATTAAAGGTTCAGTGTGTTATATTTAGTGAAATCTAGTCATTAAATTACACTGGGTTACAAAAAAATGTTTTTTGCAAGTTGTCTAGGTTTTTTTCAACTGAATTAGGACCATTTTGCACCGCTAAATCCAAAAATGACATCTGTTTTTCCCAATCAGGTCAGATTTTTTTGCTAATTTGATTTTGAAAAATTTGATACATGACTTGCATACCATGTGTGGCGCCCAAACTTTATCTTGGTCACCAAGTTTAACGCCAAAATAAGATTGGTAAGCACACTTCATGAAACTTGTGACTTGATTCCTGTTAGGTACAATGGTGTATTCACCGCAGATGTAGCAGAATACGTCAGGCTTATTTTTGCAAGATCTTCTAGTCGAAGCCATTTCATTCACCTGTAATATTAAAAAAAACATTAATCATAAATTGGCAAAAGTCAAATCTTCAGAACTCGTTTATTGCAAGAAATATGAAAGAATTTTGTATCATATGATGTGAAAATGCCCATAAATGTAAGCAAAAATGTTAAAAAGCCAATATGTAGCATAGTTCAGAAAGTTGACCTGATTGAGCAAAATGAATGTGATTTTTGGATTCAGCACACCAAAATTATCCTAAATCATTTCAAAAAACTTCAACAATAAATTTGTTGTTGACCAGTGTAATAATAATGAATATATCTGTAAATCAACACCATATTTATGTTTGTCACCATGCTTATGGAATGACTTCTCGTGTCATCTCACAATAATAAATAAACAAATCATCTCATTTGTGATTTAATGGAAAAACCGACATTACAACTTCTTTTTTTTTGACATTTAGTAAATATCGGTAAAGTTTTGCGCAGATGTCCAATGGAAAAGCGACTACAGTCACCCTCTATATGGAGCTGCATTGTACCACCAACAAAACTACAGTTTGATCATCATTTTTACAGCTTTTTAAGGAATTCATCCAATGTTTTATTACATTAAAGGTTCAGTGTGTTATATTTAGTGAAATCTAGTCATTAAATTACACTGGGTTACAAAAAAATGTTTTTTGCAAGTTGTCTAGGTTTTTTTCAACTGAATTAGGACCATTTTGCACCGCTAAATCCAAAAATGACATCTGTTTTTCTCAATCAGGTCAGGTTTTTCTGCTAATTTGATTTTGAAAAATTTGATCTTCTCACAAAATCGATTACATTTTTGTGACTTTATCAGTTGATTTTTTATATAGTTCTCACCCAAAATAGGTTTTAAGAGAAAACAAATCGTTTTCTAACAGGATGTATTTATTGTTTATTATGTATTCACTGCAGATGTAGCAGAATACGTCAGGCTTATTTTTGCAAGATCTTCTAGTCGAAGCCATTTCATTCACCTGTAATATTAAAAAAGACATTAATCATAAATTGGCAAAAGTAAAATCTTCAGAACTTGTTTATTGCAAGAAATATGAAAGAATTTTGTATCATATGATGTGAAAATGCCCATAAATGTTAAAAAGCCAATATGTAGCATAGTTCAGAAAGTTGACCTGATTGAGCAAAATTAATGTGATTTTTGGATTCAGCACACCAAAATTATAATAAATCAGCTCAAAAAACTTAAACAATAAATTTGTTGTTGACCAGTGTTATTAAACGGTTGCAGCACTTTTGATATCATAATGTCACTCACATCATAAAGTCTATTTGTAAATGTCACTGGATTTGGAATTGGGCCTCAGTTAGCATTTTGCATTTCCAAACTAGCACCGAATTCAACCTCAGTCGCTTTTGATTAACAGATGAAAGTTTTAGTAACAAAGGATTGGTGTTTTCTGTAATTACGGTCAGCTCCAAAATCACAGAGTATTGGAGAGAGATGAAGCCCCGAATATGATCAAGACCCAGCAAAAACTGTGACAGGTGCCGCAGGCTAAAGTCGCTGGAAACAACATCACCTTAACAAGTTTCCTTACTCTCCTTAACTCTGAAATCATGCTTGCAGCACTAACCCTTTTGTGAAATAGTCTGCAGGGTCCTCTTTCAAAGACTAGGCAGTTATTCTGGAAGACAGCCACCAGCATGTCAAATGTGTTCTCCCCTCCAAAAAAAAAAAAAAAAAAAAAGTGTACAAAATGAAAAAAGCCATTTGTTTCCATTTTTGGTAAAGCCAACTCGGTATATGAAAGCTGCGAACTATGTATTGATCTACGCAGCGGTGACCCGAGCAGACCTTCACCTATAGAAGAACCCCAGGAAAGCGTTTTTCTTGGATGCAGACGATTTGATCTCTCAAAAGCTATTCACAGACTTTACCCAGACATATCATATTACAGGATGAATCGAGGAATCCAAACAAGCGAAAACTACAGAGTGAACAGAGGGGGAAATGCCATAAACGTACAACAAACTCTCTGAAACGTGTATTTGCAGATCTTGCCGCACTCCCTCTCTCTGCTGCTGACAGTAGAGAGGATGCTTCCATGGTTAAGGTCTGCAGTACTAATGCACTACTACATATCTCTAGAGGGCAGTGTCAACAACAATTTATTGGGGTAACAGAGCTGAACATGTTGCTGTCCATATGGCATCTAACCCACAAACAAAGAGCGGTCTTCTGTCTTGTGAGACTTCGCATACGTGTGCTCGCTTTTTCCCTGCACATTGCACCACAGGCACAAATCAATTGGCCTCAAAAGTCATTTCTACCATTTTTTTTTTTTTTGGATCTGAGGATTTCCACGGCAGAGATATTATACAGGGTGTCCCATAAGTCTCCATACATAGGAGACATAATACATTCCATACATATACGGTTCTAACATGTATTTCTTTATGTTTCTTCTTTTTACACTCAACAAAAATATAAACACACCACTTTTGTTGTTGCTCCCATTTGTCATGAGCTGAACTCAAAGATCTAAAACTTTTTCTACGTACACAAAAGGCCTGTTTCTCTCAAATATTGTTCATAAATTTGTCTAAATCTGTGTTAGTGAGCACTTCTCCTTTGTCCTTTGCTGAGATAATCCATCCACCTCACAGGTGTGGCAGATCAAGATGCTGATTAGACAGCAGGATTATTGCACAGGTGTGACTTAGGCTGGCCACAATAAAAGGCCACTCTAAAATGTGCACTTTTACTGTATTGGGTGGTCCAGGGGGGTCAGAAAACCAGTCAGTATTTGGTGTGACCACCATTTTCCTCACACAGTCTTCTTCATGAATTCTCTGAAACAGCTTTGGAGATGGCTTATGGTAGAGAAATGAACATTCAGTTCACAGGCAAAAGCTCTGGTGGAGATTCCTGAAGTCAGCATGACTACTGCATATTCCCTCAAAACTTGTGACATCTGTGGTATTGTGCTGTGTGATAAAACTGTACATTTTGGAGTGGCCTTTTATTGTGGCCAGCCTAAGTCACACCTGTGCAAAAATCCTGCTGTCTAATCAGCATCTTGATATGCCACACCTGTGAGGTGGATGGATTATGTCAGCAAAGAAGAAGTGTTCACTAACACAAATTTAGACAGATTTGTGAACAATATTTAAGAGAAATAAACCTTGTGTGTACACAGAAAAAGTTTTAGATCTTTGAGTTCAGCTCATGACAAATGGGAGCAAAAACAAAAGTGGTGCGTTTATATTTTTGTTCAGTGTAGTTCTTCAGCAGTGGAGGACACGCATTGAAATGTGTTCCCGACAAAATGGCAGTCATATAGAGCATATTATATAAATAAAAATGGTTTATGTCAAGAAACGTTTATTTTTCCTATGTATGGAGACTTATGGGACACCCTGTAGAAAAGAACAATAAGAATCATGTACAGGAGGTCCTCGGGTTGCGAACGAGTTCCATTCCTACGCTGGCGACGTAACCCGAATTTCTGCGTAAGTCGGAATTAACCCTTTAATACCCCCTGTCCTTAACCCTTAATAGGTAACCTGGGGTCCCAGCAGACCCCACGTTTTTAATTTTTTATGTTTTCTATGTTTTTATTTGAAGCTCGTGCGTGTTACTTCATTTACCCTCCTAGTATAGGGATCTGAAAAGTAAAATGGAACCAAAAAATTAACTCGTAGAATAATATAGGCAATACAGACATTTTGGGGTCGCCCGTGACCCCAGGTTACCTTTAACGTATATTGATTTATTGTTTTTCCATTTCAGTTATTTCAGAATATGATCAATAACTGATATTATAAATTTCTAATAACGCTAACCTTCAGTGCTTTAATCTTTTTTGAGTAATTTTAACATCGTGTGAGGCCATGGCTAAGAGGAAAACTCTAAGTGATGAAGATATTAGGATGGAGCTTGCAGATTTAGAAGTAGAATCTGAATCAGATGATGACCATTTATCGACTGATAGTGTTTATGACGTCAGTTTTCCTTCTGTGAAGACTGTTTGTGAGCACCTATTCGTACTACCCAATTGTGTAGTTAGTTTAGTTTTTAGTTATAGTTTAGTTTTTAGAGAAACTTTATTGAAACTGTATTGCAAATGTGTTATAGCAATGTAGTGTGTTTATTTGTAACATGTGAAACATTTTTAAAGTTTTCTAAGTTTTCTATGGGTATGATCCTTTTTTGTTGTTGTTTTTGTCCTAATAAAATCGCAAAATAACATTTTTCATTCATTTTCACTTTCAAATACCACAGGTATGACAAGGAGTACCAACCAAAAGAACTTATTTTCTGAAAGACCATGACATATGCTTACAAAAGGTAAAACTTCATGATGGTTCTAGGACTCCAACCTAGAACCATCGTGAGTCCTAGAACCATCATGAATTTTTTTTTTTTTTTTTCGTGAGTCCTAGAACCATCATGAAATTTTACATTTTGTAAGCATATGTGATGGTCTTTCAGAAAATAAGTTCTTTTGGCTGGTACTCCTTGTCATACCTGTGGTATTTGAAAGTGAAAATTAATGAAAAATGTTATTTTGCGATTTTATTATGACAAAAACAACAACAAAAAAGTATCATACCCATTAATAAATGCTGATCTGATTACTCTATATACTTATGTAAAAGGATGTGTAATTATTTGCAATATATCATATTTGGTTTGTGTTTAATTGGTCAATAAATATAGGGGTTCGTAAAAGTTTCAAGTTTATTTTCCAGATTTCACAAGGTCATACCACAGTCCCAATAAAGACAATGTTATTGAGAATAGACTTATGCAATCTATATGTGGTAGTCATTCTTTGCTGAAAATTTCATGCATTTAGCTAGAAAACTTACTGAGATATTGCACTCTAAAATTTGCTACATTTTAAGACGATCGCGAAATGCACCAAAAACGGCAAGAGGGGTACCCTGTTCATGAATTTTTTTCTTCAAATGTATTTGATATATCAATCTGAAATTTTGGCTGAGGTGTTTTTTAGTGTTGAACTTTATATGGTAAAAATTTCAAGCGAATCTAAGATGGTTGAGCAGGAGGCACTTGTTGAATTGAGGTGGAATGACCCATTTATTCTCAAGCTAACATGCTGATAAGGAAGTTTTCTGTGTGCTCTGATTCAGTGAAGTGTTCTCTGTTCAGAACCTGCATCACACCATTATACACTGCTCAACTGTGGTCAAACTATAAGAAAATGAGTTTGCAGAGGTTCAAGGTAGCCTATAATGATGCATTGAGGTTGCTGCTTCATGTCCCTCAGTGGCATAGTGCCAGTCAGCTGTTTGTGACCACAGGAGTGCCAACTTGTGAGGCACTATTAACCCTCTGGTATCCAGGTGCGCTTTTTAGGCACATTTTGCACTTCATGTTAAAAAAACTTCATATTATTTTTCACAATTTAAATTAGGTTAGAATTCAAATGTTGTTCATTTTTGCATGATCTTTAAAATTCTGGCCACCACCTAAAATGTGCACATTGTAAACAAAAGAAAATTACAAGACTAGCATCTGTCTCCCAAGTGTGCCAAAAACGCACTATTTCTTCCATTGTAACCACTGTTTTTGAACTGAAAGCCATTAAGGCATAAATCCTGCTTTTACTGATATCTGGGCTTCATTTGAGAGGGGAGGGTCTAAATGAATTTATTAACATTGTTAATGTTGCTGTTAATCATTGACATATGCCAGGCTGCAAAAATCAAATAATATGTAATCCAATTTTTACGTAGTATTTTGAGAAAAACAAACAAACCTATTTTGTATTTTTTGCATCAGAAAATGTAGTGACATCATGATGAAAAGAGATTGTTTAAAGGGTTAAAAAAAAAAAAAAAAAAAAAGTAAAATGAATGATTATTTGACATGTATGATTAGGGCTGACCTTGATTTACAAAAATAAAATCAAATTAGAGCAGAAAAATGAATCAATATATAATATTTAATAGTTTGATTTATAGATGTGCCATTTTTGCACACTTGAGGACAGATGCTAGTATTTTTGAACATTTGACCTAGCGCCAAAAATAATCATGCAAATTAACCAATGTTGCTGTTAATCATTGACATATGCCAGGCTGAAAAAATCCAATAATATGTGATCCACTTTTTATGTAGTATATTGAAAATAAATAATTTTGTGTGTTTTTTGCATCCAAAAAAATGGTTTGTTTACATTACAAACACGGCATTTAAAGGGTTAAAAAAATGTGACAATTATTGAGTATTTGGTATTTTTATTTACAGCTCGAGTTGATGAAAAAGAAAAAAAGTGTGAAAGAATTAAAAACAAACTGTATGAAAAAATTTTTTTGTCATTATTCCACAAGTGTGCCAAAAAGGCACACTTGGTGCTTAGTAAGGGCCTTGCTGGACAGGATACCAGAGGGTTAAGACAGTAGATGTTTAGTTTTATGTGTCGCCTGGATGAATCAGAGAACCACATTATAGAAGCTCTAGTTAGCCCCCCTGAAAAGCAGCTATCGTTTTACCTCTAAACTGAGACGGCATTGGTGCAATAGTTTGTATATTTTATAATGTGCTTAATTTTTGTTTTATCTTCTTTTTAATTCTTTTTTATCCTTTTTATTTTATTTATTCTGTATGTTGTGTGCTTATGGTTTATGGACCTGTGTCTGCAATGAAGTTTATTATTATTTACTGAGTTATTGCATCCATCCACTTCCTATCTGTTATAATGAGGAAATTTTTCAAAGTCGCACCAAATCCAGAATCAGATCCGGATCCAAATTATTTCACTAACTTTTGTTGACATCATCATAAAGAAGCTGTATATCAAGTTTGAAGTCAATCGGAATTGTAGTTTCGGAGAAGAAGACGATTGAAAGTTTTGTAACGAACGACAGACGCCGCATGACGACAATAGCTTAAAAGCCTGAAAGCTGAAAAGAGGTTGTATAAGGAAAGAATAGAGAAGCTTTATAAAAGCATGTAATGTAATAATTGTACTTATGGATTTTGGATTTGTTTTATTTTCATTGATAACACTGGTCAACAACAAATTTATTGTTTTTAAATTTATTTTAAAGCAGGGGTGTCAAACTCATGTTAGTTCAGGGGTTACATTCAGCCTAATATGATCTAAAGTGGGCCGGACCAGTAAAATAATATACATAATAGGATAAAAACTGATAAATAATGCCAACTCCAAAGTTTTCTCTATGTTTTTGAGTGAAAAAAGTAAAATTCCATGATGAAAATGTTTACACCTACAAACTGTACTTGAACATAACATGAACAAATATGAACCTGAAAATTCTTAAGAAAAAAAGTGCGTTGTTAACAATATTACGCATAAGTCGATCATATACATATACACATCACAACCTAAAGATTTAGTAACAGGCAGAATATTGTATCAAATTCCACATACTTCTCTTAAGACATTTCAGATTGTTCATATTAGTTCAGGTTATTCATATTTTATATAAAAGGATAGTCTGTAAATGTAACTTTTTTTCTAATTTTACTTTTTTTGTACAAAAACAAAGAGGGAAATTTGATGTTTTCATTATTTATAGGTTATTAGGATAATATTTTAGTAGTCTGATCCACTTTAGACTGAATTGACCTAAAATGATTTTAACATCCTTGATTATACTGGTCAACAACAAATTTATTGTTTAAGTTTTTTGAGCTGATTTAGCATAATTTTGGTGTGCTGAATCCAAAAATCACATTCATTTTGCTCAATCAGGTCAACTTTCTGAACTATGCTACATATTGGCTTTTTAACATTTTTGCTTACATTTATGGGCATTTTCACATCATATGATACAAAATTCTTTCATATTTCTTGCCATAAACGAGTTGTGAAGATTTTACTTTTGCCAATTTATGATTAATGTTTTTTTTAATATTACAGGTGAATGAAATGGCTTTGACTAGAAGATCTTGCAAAAATAAGCCTGACGTATTCTGCTACATCTGCGGTGAATACATAATAAATAATAAATACATCCTGTTAGAAAACAATTTTTTTTCTCTTAAAACCTATTTTGGGTGAGAACTATATAAAAAATCAACTGATAAAGTCACAAAAATGTAATCGATTTTGTGAGAAGACCACATTTTTCAAAATCAAATTAGCAGATAAACCTGACCTGATTGAGAAAAACAGATGTCATGTTTGGATTTAGCGGTGCAAAATGGTTCTAATTCAGTTGAAAAAAACCTAGACAACTTGCAAAAAGCATGTTTTTGTAACCCAGTGTTATTATGTAAACTGTTTTTACTGTAAGAACTGTAATGGCAGGTATTATAAGTTTTCTTCCTCCTGCTCCTTTCCAATCATTTAGATTAGACTGAATAAATTTTAAAAAAAAGTGACATAAACATAACACTGACTCGGTCTCAGTGAGAATTACACTGTCGCTTCTCATTCCTCTTGTCTTTTCAGCTATTGCTAAGTACCTGTTTCTCTGAATTACTTACTTGGTGTCTGTGATGACGGTATGATTGCCATTTTAATGGTTACAGTTTTGCGAAGACAGTAAGACGCCAGTGTTGCTGATTGCCGACGGGGCCATCAGTGACTCATTTTGGTCACTTCCTTTTAATGGATGGACACAGTTATTTTCTCATTTTGTACTCAACATGCACATTAGTTTGCTTAGCAGCACCTTGACTAATCGCATGTTTTTTATGCAAATCGAGTTCAAATGAAGTTCAGCGAGCCCAGTAAAACACTCAACCAACAAATACAGAGGTGAGGACACACAACTGTAGGCAACACTGAACTGGATGACATTGAATTAATGAGCTTACACATAGATTAAAGTGTAGGTTATGAGTTTCTGAGTTGCATTTCTTCCCCGCTGATTCAAATCTTGTGAAAAAAGCCGAATAAAGCACTTATAATTAAGTATTTTCAATTAGACAAAAGTGCACAGAGGTTAACTGTATCTTTATTAAGTCGATGTCGTTTGCCAACAAAACCTGAATCCTCCTCCAGGTTTTGCTGAAGTAATATATTGTTTTAATTATGGTTCACAAATAAATATAATTAGAAAATGTGAAAGAGGGAGACAAAATGTTAGCAAATAACGCTGTATATTAAATATTGAACTACATTCTACATCAACAGTTTCTGTCCCATTTAGCCTACTTATTTGTTTTCTTTTCTCCCTTGTTCCTCTTCATGCATTATTATACATTGATCTACCAGATAGCTGTCTAGGGAAGAAAAAACATATTGACCAGCTGGAGGTTAAAATGTCTTTGCACAAAAACAAACAGTATAACCACAAAGGAAAATAAAAGCTTTCACCACATCCGGAAGTTTTGAATATGCTTTAGAGTAACGGTTCGTTTAATTCAGCGCACAAGATCACTGCCACAGTGTCAAGGCTTGGTTTAGGCCCAAAAAAAAACAGGTCAGGGTAGTTGGGTAGGGTTGGGAAAGGTCATGGGCACAGACACATTCCCATTTGTGTTGCCACGGTAATGAGAACTGATGCTTGTATTAATATGCATATTCTGTACATCCACTTAACCAGAAGAACGTCGGTGAACAACTCAACAAAACCACTTGTCAGAAAAGAGAACACAACTCAGACAACAAGCACTGAAAGGCTGACGTTATGAAAGGCTAACATTATAAAAGGCTAAAATTATGAAAGGCTAACGTTATGAAAGGCTAACATCATGAAAGGCTAAGGTTATGAAAGTCTAACATTATGAAAGGCTAACGTCATGAAAGGCTAAGGTTATGAAAGGCTAAGGTTATGAAAGGCTAACATCATGAAAGGCTAAGGTTATGAAAGGCTAACGTCATGAAAGGCTAATGTTATAAAAGGCTAACATCATGAAAGACTAACATTATGAAAGGCTAACGTCATGAAAGGCTAATGTAATGAAAGGCTCACGTTATGAAAACCTAACGTTATGAAAGGCTGACATTATCAAATGCTGACGTTATGAAAGGCTGACATTATCAAATGCTGACGTTATGAAAGGCTAATGTTATGAAAGGCTAATGTTATAAAAGGCTAACATTATGAAAGGGTAATGTTATGAAAGGCTAACGTTATAAAAGGCTAATATCATGAAAGGCTAACATAATGAAAGACTAACATCATGAAAGGCTAACGTTATGTAAGATTACCGTTATGAAAGGCTAATGTCATGAAAGGCAAACATTATGAAAAGCTAATGTCATGTCATGTTAACATTATGAAAGGCTAATGTTATGAAGGGCTAACATCATAAAAGGCTGACATTATGAAATGCTGACATTATGAAAGGCTAACATTATAAAAGGCTAAAATTATGAAAGGCTGACGTTATGAAAGGCTAACGTCATGAAAGGCTAACATTATATAAGGCTAACATTATGAAAAGCTAACGTCATGAAAGGCTAACATTATAAAAAGCTAATGTTGTGAAAGGCTAACATTATAAAAGGCTAAAATTATGAAAGGCTGACGTTATGAAAGGCTAATGTCATGCAAGGCTAACATTATGAAAGGCTGACGTTATGAAAGGCTAACATTATAAAAGGCTAAAATTATGAAAGGCTAACGTTATAAAAGGCTAATATCATGAAAGGCTAACATTATGAAAGACTAACATCATGAAAGGCTGACGTTATGAAAGGCTAACGTTATGAAAAGCTAACGTTATGAAAGGCTAACGTTATCCTGTGTTTGCCTCATGTTAAATATATTTCCATTCATGCAGCTGCTTGTGTGTCCGGTAAAACCTATAAACTGCTTCTGATCAAGTCATGATAATTTTATAATAGTGAACAAATACTACTGACAGATTTTTGTGTAAACTAAATAGAGTAGTCTTGTATGTCACTGTTTGTAAAACAGGGAGTTTTTCTGGATTACTTAAAAAAAAGAGAGAACACAACTCAAACAAGCGCTGAAATTAGCAAATACCGAACACATGCTAACAGTCTGAGACCAGCATAGGTCAAATAATTTCAAAGACTGATCCCACAAACTTTGTGCTAAGCTAACATTAAGCAGATCCAACATTAAAAGTATTACTTCTCTACCGCCAAAACGCCTTGAACTCACTGAGTCAAAGAGCTGCAGAAATAAAGGTTTAAAGTGACTGTTATGAACTTGTATGAAGTTTTGTTATTGGCTAATCCATTGTTTTCTGTCACGTTGAAATCAGTGGCGGCTGCTCGTCTTTCAGACAGGGGAAGCTCATTGTCGGCTTACATCAAAAAAATTGTCAAGTCATTTAAACATAAATTTGGCCCTCCGTTCCTTTTTAAGAAAATGGTTGGTGACCTTATCGTACCAAGTAGACGTCTTTTCCAGGGACTAGATAGCTAGTTCACTCTGACCTAGCCAACAGTATGATTGATTTAACTATCTACAAAACGATACTCAACTCGAACAAGAAATGATTAAATTATGAAACTGAAACAAGAAAACGCTGAAATTATGTTAAATTGAAACAAGGAAGTACATGAGTGTGGTTTATTTACAGTGTAAGGAATGAACGAGTAATTTCGTAGTGGTTTCTCTCTCCATTTCACAGCAGAATGTGTGACGGTATTAAACTGAACTGTGTCAGTGAAGGAGGAGATCTGAAAATAGCTGTCAATCAAACAGGATTCAGCCTTTCAACTGATCCTCCAATCAGCACATGGAAGCTCAGTGTCCAGCCCAGCCGAGCTCCGCCCACAGCTCCATTCACCCCCAGAGACGCCAAGTGTCCGGGGGTGGGACAACATCGTGGCATTTTTGAGGTGATGAAAAAAACTGTTCCACTCAGTCCCATTGAAGTGCATGGATGCTGAGCGTCTACGGACAAATGCACTGAGCAGAGATCGAATGAGAAAACAGAGACACGGGAATGGAGGAGAAGTGAACAACATCCAGTCTGATGATTTGTGATAAAACTGATTCTGAACGAACTCGTCTCTGAGATGAACATGTTCTAATACATTTGGAGTCAATGAAATGTCAACACAACCGAACAGATTTGACCATTTAATTTTCATAATTTTAGGGGAAGCTGAGCTTCCCTTGCAGTCTGTGAGAAATCACCTCTGGTTGAAATGATTCTGACTGGAAAGAACTGGCCCAGGGCATAACAGGATAAAAAAAAAAAACAACTATGGAAAAAATAAATAAGTAAATACTGTGATGCTCATAGTCATACTAACTGTTACAAACACATATTTACAGTTCAATGGTTCCTTTCAGTTTGAAACTACAATGAAAAAAGGCCTGATGTTTAAAGGACAACAGCTTTGTTCCTCTACCTTTCACCTTGACCTCCTCCCTCTAAAGACACAGTCCCTGTATATCATCATCCTGTGACTCACCTTACTCCATCGTACCAGTTACTATGGTGATGACATAAAGCCATTGTATAACATGCAAGTGAGAGTTGGATTTTTCCTTCCCTGGAATGCAGTACTGCAGCCCAGAGTTGTCATCCATTCCAGACCGCGATAGTGATGACTTTTTTTGCAGTTCAGTGCCTCTTTTTTTGCAACACTCTGTGTCAAAACTGAGAAAAGAGTTTTTGAAACATTTCGAAAATGTGGAAATGAGCTCTGTCTCAGTGTTTCATGTAGCATTCCAGATTTTCAGGAAATATTTTACTGAGCTAATTCTGACAAAAATGGCACAATAGACAAAAAAACACAACTTCCAGCCAAATTTCAAACACTCAGATCAGCTATTCTTAAGTTTGGATTAATAAGGTTTGTTCCAATAATTAGCAATGGGAATCATGACTGTCAGGATATCAACAATCATGAGTGTCCTAGATATATCCTCCATTTCTGGCAGTTCCGAGATTGGAACATTGGACAGAGATCAACGGAACGTTCCAAATGATCTACTTAAGCTAAACAAATAAGCAAGAGGTTTCTGGGGTGATGCATTTCATTTTTTTGAGTTTTTAGCAACAAGTGGACTACATCAGATATTCTACTTAACAAACAGCATGCTTCACGTCTAACTCCAATATCTGTGTACCTTTTTGCTTTGTTTATTTTATTTTTTTTAATTCATTTATTTTTAATCTTCTTTCCTCTTATTTATTTAAGTATATGTGAACTTATAAATATGCAAGTGTATACGTGTGTGTGTGTGTGTGTGTACAGGGTGGGGAAGCAAAATTTACAATGAACATTTAGTTGTTTTTTCTCAGCAGGCACTACGTCAATTGTTTTGAAACCAAACATATACTGACGTCATAATCATACCTAACATTATTATCCATACCTTTTCACAAACTTTTGCCCATATGAGTAATGAGGAAAGCAAACGTCAAAGAGTGTGTGATTTGCTGAATGCACTCGTCACACCAAAGGAGATTTCAAAAATAGTTGGAGTGTCCATAAAGACTGTTTATAATGGAAAGAAGAGAATGACTATGAGCAAAACTATTACCAGAAAGTCTGGAAGATACTATTAAAGAAGAATGGGAGAAGTTGTCACCCGAATATCTGAGGAACACTTGCGCAAGTTTCAGGAAGCGTGTGAAGGCAGTTATTGAGAAAGAAGGAGGACACATAGAATAAAAACATTTTCTATTATGTACATTTTCTTGTGGCAAATAAATTCTAATGACTTTCAATAAACTAATTGGTCATACACTGTCTTTCAATCCCTGCCTCAAAATATTGTAAATTTTGCTTCCCCACCCTGTATGTGTCTGTACATGCACTTTGAAGGGGATTTATACACTTTTGTATGTAAAGTAAAGTAAAATAAACTTTATTGTCCCCTGAGGGAGATTCATCTTGGACACAGCGCTACATATCATTGTCACAAGACAAGATAAAAAAAAAACATCCTCACATGGACACATTATAACAAAGACCATTAGTCTGTCATATAAAACAGACAGGGACTGCATTTGACAATCACAACACAGAACATACAGAGACGCCTAAAGTGCAGGAAAAAAAAAAACTAAACTAAAAAGTGCTAAGTGCTGTGTGTTTGTTGCACGTTGCTCTATTAAACTAATTTTTAACATTGTTCAGCTGCTTAATGGACGTTGGGACAAATGATAATTTGAGGCGGTTAGTTTTGCACTTTGGCATACGAAATCTTTATCTTGATGGAAGAAATTCGTAAGTATATTATGTCTGACTGTAAATAAATTTAACGAAGGTCCAGTACTTGGGGTGAGTGGGTGGGATGGGTGGGAGGGCATGTGGATAGGAACTGGATACAGTTGTTTCATGTCCCAGTTGTATGTTTGCTGTTGTGCATTTGAAAATTGAAAATAAAAAAAGACCTTGATGGAAAAAAAAAAAAAAAAAAAAAAGAGCACGTGTCACTGCATAGTCTTTCCAATGGAATCAATGAATGAGTGTGTGGCATTCAGACTGATTATTCAGTTTTATGTGTGGGTGTGTGTGTCAAGGTTATTATCGTTAACGAAAACTAAAGAAATGATGAAAACTAGGATTGTAAAAACATTTTCCTTAACTGAGATAAATAAAAATTATAATTAAAAGAAAAAAATGATAACTAACTGAAACTGTCTTGTGTATAGGGATGGGAATCGAGAACCGGTTTGTTTTGAGAACCGGTTCCCAGTAGCTCGATCCCTTGGAATCGTTTGCCTGCCTGCTTATTGATTCTGCTTATCGGTTCCGCCTTCATTGTGCATGCGCGATGACGTCACACGTACGCTGCATTGTTTTGGTCAGAACGTAGCCAACATGGTGTTGTGGCAGAAACTGATGACACCAGGTCCACTTACTTGGAACACTGTCAAAGCTTCCATGTCTTCAAAAGGGTGGAATCCCTCCAATATCCTCAAATATTTGTCCACAGCATGTGATTCATTTACAGGAATGTCACGTATTTGATACTCTACTTAGCGACGTTTGTGAATGTAGCGGCAGAGTGAACGCCGGGTCCAGTTCTGGTTCCGATGTGGGCAACAAACATCGTAACTCCTCAAATACAAGTTTCCGAAGGTAAGAAGGGAAAGGAAATGAGGTGCACAACAACGGGAGACAAGCCGAGTCGAGTTGAACGGGTTCCACAAAGTAGAAATGCGGCAATAGAGGAATTAGTAAAGAGTTTTTAGTTTCACTTTCACTGTAGCCCCCCCCCCCCCCGAACCAGGCCCGGCATCATCTGTTCTTATTATTTGTACATACTGTATATGTTATATATTCTGTGCAGAGATGGAAATATAAAAGACAGTTAATGCAAACACACCCGTTTGTACTCTTTTATTCCCTCACCCAATGAGAATCGATAAGAGAATCAAGAAGGAATCGGATCAATAAGTAATATCGATAATGGAATCAGAATCGTTAAATTCTTAACGATTCCCATCCCTAATTGTGTACTTACAAAACTAACTAAAACGTTTAAAAATTATGGATCAAATTCCCTTCGTTTTCACCTTTGTCAATGTCAGATTGATATGAAATCAATTTATTTCCCTCAATCAATTTTAGCTAGCAGCACCATATGATATTTAACAGTCCGTCACTTGTGTTCACTTGTGGTTTCCAGTCGTCTTCTGGTCTCCACTCTACCTGGAAACATGGAGACTAAAGTTGGGAGAAAGCAGCAGAGTTCTGTCTGGGATTTATGTGAATCAATGGCGAGGAAGATAAAAGATATAAAAAAAAAAAACCAACTAAAACTAAACTAAAACTAAGCATTTAGAAAATAACAAAAACTAATAAAAACTAGCAAACCCGCTGTAAAAACGAATTAAAACGAACTGAATTAGAGAAAAAAAAAGTCAAAACTAAATAAAACTAAACTATAATGAAAATGAAAAAAGTGTGTGCGTGTGTGTGTGCGTGTGTGTGTGCGTGTGGACACATAATGGTCATATCACGTGGTTTTAAAACCTGACATGTGCTGATTTGTGCTTAAAGAACAAACTTTGAATAAAAAATACACAAAAAATAGTAATGAAACATATATTGCACAATATTTAACCCTTTCATGCATGAATTATGAGAACCTTAGTTGAGGTTTTTTTTTTGTTTGTGTTTTTTTGTGTTTTTATTCCTCCTTAGGCATGAAAAAAAACAATGAGATTGAGTTTTGTTTTTGTTTTGTTTTTTTCATAGATTTACAAAAATGTCCACTCAGCTACACCATGAATTTTATTCTTGAAGCAAGGAAACATGTATTTAAAACCCAATATCATAAAGTGATATGAAAACAGTGAAATGAAATCATGTTTAAAGCAGCTAATCTAATGTTTTCTCACATTTTTAACATATTCTAATACTAGTTATTACTCAGTTCATGGAGATAATATGCAAAAAAATAACCATTAACAATTGATTTCCACTCAAGAACCAATCAAGAACAGCAAAGTTACAATAATGGTATGAATTGCAGTTTATGAGATGATGCATAAGTGTCCACTGTGTTGGTTGATATGGAACAAAAACAGCTAAATCCATGAATATACGAGAGAACAGCTGGAGAAGAACTGTCCACTGGAGTGACCACTATGCATGAAAGGGTTAATAACATACATGCCTGTCATAACTAACATTACGCCATAAAACAAAATGGGAGATCATATAAAGGCCGGGGTACGAGGTGAAACCACAGCTTCCATAGAACGCTCGGAAATCCTTCACCCTCTACTGTTAAATATTTAACAGTATTAGTAGTGCAAGCTAAAGAACAGACTAAATGTCATATCCATACTGTGTAGATATTTCCTAGCTTGCTGCATTGGAACAGCACACACAGCTTTAAAGGCTCCGGTGCTGGAACCATCTTGCAACATGACATGAATCCATTGACAAAAGCGAGTAGTGTACACAGAGCAGCGATGCGACCTTTACGTTTGTTTCTCAGTCCAACACCTCTCAGCTGCAGCAGTGTAGTCACCTGGGATTCACCATGAGAGAACTACATACAAACTACACACAGAAGACACAAACAGCTACTCTGAGCATTTCTGTGTAAAACCTTTTGTTCTTTTCTATCGATGTGAGGCTGCAAATAATCCTGTCTGTAGCCGAGCAGCGTAAAGTTAAGACTGACTAATATTGCAGTATATTGTAGTTTTTGTTTTGTTTTGTTTTTTTTTTTATGCTGCAGTGGCATTAGCTAAGAGCACAGATCTGTTTGTCTAAGAAATCAATTGCGGCATTGGGAGAACTTTCAAATGAGCAATGTGCAAGGCCAGCCCTGAATCAGTAGTTCTCTGTGACTATGGTTGATTTTCTAGGGGGGGAGAGAAAAAAAAAAAAAAAAAAACGTGTCCTTGCTTTCCTGATCTGTGGCTGATGGTCTGCACTGTAATACCAGATAAGTTGAGTTTACTTAAAAAATTTGAGTAAACCAGTTACCTTAAAAAAATTGAAGTAATGAGTAATGAAAACTTGAGTGTATTCAACTTAAATGCTTGATTTGAATGGAAATGTTATTTTAAGTACAACACACTAAATGCCAAGTTAATTTAACTTAAAATTTGTTGCAGTGTAAATTACTTCGGATAATCACTAACTTAACCCTTTCATGCACAGTGGTCACTCCAGTGGACAGTTCTTCTCCAGCGGTTCTCTTGTATATTAATGGGTTTAGTTGTTTTAGTTCCATATCAGCCAACACAGTGGACACTTACGCATCATTTCATATCCTGACATTCATACTATTACTGTAACTTTGCTGTTCTTGATAAACCTGATCTGCACTAACATGTTTGAGTGTAAATCAATTGTTGTTTGTTAGACAAGAAGGTTTTTTTTTTGCACATTATCTCGATGAAGTGAGGAATTAATAGCATTAGAATATGTTAAAATGTGAGAAGACATCAGATTAGCAGCATTAAACATGTTTTTATTTCATTGTTTTCATATCCCTCTCTGATATTGGGTTTTAAACACGTGTCTTTACTTCAAAAATTAAATGCATGGGTATTTTTGTAATTCCACAGAAAAAAAAAACTGGATCGTATTGTTTTTTTCATGCCTAAGGAGGAAAAAAACACGGAAGAAAAAAATCTTGACTAAGGTTCTCACAATTAATACATGAAAGGGTTAATATCATCAGTGCATTGTACTCATTCCGAGTTGACTTAAATTAAAATCTTTTGCAATATAAATTGCTTTATGAAATTATTCAACTTAATATATTGCAGCGTGGATGGAAGTTAAGCAGGAAGATAGCTCAGTGTAATTTACCAGAACAGGAAGTGCTTTTATTTTGGCGAGGCATAAAGACTTTTATTAAACAAAAGCTATCCTAGATGAACAGTAAAGCCATGGTTCTTCCTGGCTTCTGGCTCTCTCATGGTGCAGCTGTACAAAAATACAAAAACAAACACAACTAGAACTGCGAGCTGTTATGAACGGGGGCCAAGCCTCCCTGCCCACTCGGACCCCAGGCCCCACAGAGCCCACGGAAGTCGGCCCTGAAGGACGCCGGTCTGGGGCTGAGCTGGTGGAGGCTGGGCCCCGTTCATAAGGGTTTACAGTTGGAGTTAGTATTCCACCGTCTGAGCCGCTGTATTCACTGGAATGGGACAAATGCACCAGTAGAGTGGAAGGAGGAATGTGTGGGACTGGGATTAGTTGGAATAGATTACACTCACGTTGACCAATCATTACCAAACTTTACAGCTGGTCTCAGGAGTGACCACACATCATACCAAATTTCATTGAAATCTGTAAAGGTGTTTCAAAGATAAAAATTTTACATATTTGCAGCGCCCAATAGAGGCTAACATTCATCAAATTCTGCTCATACCCTCACAGTGACATGTCAACCAAGTACCTACTATTTGGTGTCGATAGCATTTAATTTGTCCGAGATATGTAATAGTTAAAATTTTTTAAGCTAGCTACAGAAATTTATTCATCAATAATTTTCACATTTTTTGACCAAACAAAGCCCTTTTGATAACTTAGTATCATGTCTATGAGAAGAACGTACATGCCAAGATTCACGCAGATCGGAAAAAATCCCAAGTAGAAGTTTTATAAAGTAGGTTTTCCAGTTTGCGCAATTTTGCCGGAAAAAAAGTCATCCCCCAAATCTGCCTAACCATGCCTACATGATTCAACCCTTTTCAGGGAATCTGAGGATATGAGGTTTTTTAATGTGCGATACACGGTGCGGGAGTTATAGACCAAAATGCATATGCCTTGGTTCTATGGCCCCCTGCTGGTGGACATATATAATTGTTTGTGTCTCAGTTCCGTGCAGGGGTCTGGACCAAGCCTCCAAATGTCAGCGCTCTACCATGTACGCTTTAGGCTGCAGGAACAGCTGGAGCCGGATTCCCTGCATTCACTGGAATGGGACCAATGCATTAGGAATGCAAAAGGAGGAATGTGTGGGACTGGGATTTGTTGTAATAAATTACACCCACGTTGACCAATCATTACCAAACTTTACAGCTGATCTCAGAATTGACCCCCCATCATGCTCACCAAATTTTTTGTGAATCGAACCAACTTTTTTGTGACTTGGTGTTTCTCTTTTTATAGTGCCCCCTATTGTCCGATTTACACCAAATTTGGTACAGAGCCTCTGGTTGACCTCTAAAACAAGTATATTAAGTTTGATGTTGATAGCATTTACTTTGACAAAGATATGCAAGAATATGTGTTTTTCGCTAGCAAAAAAATTTGTTCGTTTATAATTAGCACATTTTTTACAGCAGCAAACTGATTGTGATAACTTTAGATCAGAAGCCTCTGGAGATTGTCTGTACAAAGTTTGAAGCCAACGGGTCTTAAACCCTAGTAGGAGTTCGAAAAAGTATGTTTTCGATATCTAGCGACATAGAAAGAAAAATATGCAGTGGAAGTGGGCGTGGCCTATGTCAAAAGACTCATCTCTATCCAAGGAATACAAAGATGTAAAGTTTATGAATGTGTCATTCAAAATTTGGAAGTTATAGGCAAAAACGCATATTTGTCCGTTATAGCGCCACCTAGTGGCGCACATCCACAGTTTTTGCTCTGGTAGATCTGTGTCCTATTCTATAGGGTCCATAGAAATTTCACAGCCCTCAGCAGAACAGTTCAGCTGTAGGAAATATTTGTTGTTTAACTTGTAATAAGCCACGCCCACATTTTTCAGCCACACCCACCTTCAAGATATGGCCTCAGGAAGGGCCCTCCATCATACCCACCAATTTTCGTAGAAATTGGTGCCGCCATTTAAGAGATATAAATTTTCCACATTTGCAGTGCCCCCTAGTTGCCAACATTCACCAAATTTGGCTCATACCCTCACAGTCACATGAGAACCAAGGATCTAAGATCTGGTGTTGATAGCATTTACTTTGACCGAGATATGTAACACTTAGCATTTTTTTAGCTAGCTACTGAAATTTGTTCGTTTATAATTCGCACATTTTTCGACTGAACAAAATTCTTGTGATAACTTCAGATCAGGTCCATGAGCAGAGTGTATGTGCCAAAATTCACGCAGATTGGACAAACTCCCAAGTCGGAGTTCGAAAAAGTAGGTTTTTCAATTTTTGCGATTTTGCAGGGGGAAAAGTCATGGCGAATATGGGCGTGGCCTAGCTCACTTGATTCAGTACTATTCAGGGAATCTGATGATATAAGGTTTTTGAATGTGCGACATACGGTGTGGGAGTTATAGACCAAAACGTATTATCCTTGATTATAGCGCCCCCTGCTGGTGAATATATGCGAATTTTTGTGTCTGAGGTCCCTGCAGGGATCTGGACCAACCCTCCAAATTGCAGCGCCGTACCATGTACGGTTTAGGCTGCAGTAACAGTTTTATCAACAGAAGAATAAAAATAATGATGATGAATAATAAAAATCCGTACAAAAACAATAGGGTTCCACAGCACCGCTGGAACTGTGGAATGCGTCCCCCAGTCCCCGCGGGCTTGGCCCCCTAAAAAGGCCAATAAACACTGCCATACACACATTAAGTCCAAATTAACACTAACACCACAACCCCACTGAACCCCTGCACAGAAAAAGAACACATTTACAACAACATGCCCAGTACCCACAATGCAATGTGGAGATAAAAAGGTGTGGTCATGACTAAAACTGAGTGATTTAAATCCATTCAGCTTCAACTTTTTCATACTTTCAACTATGTCTACAAATTAGTAGAATTTACTGAACATTTTATAGTAATCTAATAAAACTTAAATCATTTAAGTACATTGTAATTAAAGCATTTTAGTAAATGCAAAGTCTGGGCTTACAGTGTGTATGTTCCATTAAAATTGGATAAAACAGGGGTGTCAAACTCATTTTCTTCCGGGGGCCACATTCAGCCCAATTTAATCTGAAGTGGGCCGGACCAGTAAAATAATAGCATGATAGCCAATAAATATTGGCAACTCCAAATTGTTTTAGTGCAAAAAATAACATTCAGTTATGCCAGTATTTACATTTACAAACTATCCAGACAAAAAGGATGTGAATAACCTGAGAAAAAAAAAATAATGGAATTTGTTAAAAAATACAAGTAAAAGGGACTGAGGTGGAATCAGTGATGAACACAGCCATGCAATACCGTCATCTTCTACAACATTGATTCACCAGTGAAACCTCTGGAGTTAGATCAATGCCAGTGGATGGACACACTGGGTTTATGTTCAGTTAATGAGAGATTTGTTGAAAAAGTCATTTTTTCTTCACTTTTCTCAGTTTTTGATATAATAACCCACAACTTTAATCTGAGCTTTTATGAACATCTACATGATCAGTGAATTAAATACAGGAAAATACCTGATTTTCACTGAAAAAATGCAAAATAAATAAGATAATTTTATAATAAATAGTGTTAAATCACTTAAGCCTTTATCAGGCAAGTGACTATTTTTGGTAATTCCCACATGCATGACAAGACAGGGATGTAGAAAGGGGTCTGGATCAGCACTTATGTTGGTTTAATGTACTAAAAGTGATGTTCTAATGTTCTAGAATACATATTCCTTTCACCTTACATGTGTTTCTTGTATTTTTTTTTTTTATACATCTTAGATTTTTTTGATATGAAAAATTTTGAAACATTTCAGAAAAGTAAAGGCTTTGTTATGTCCTGCAATAACACACTAAGGTTGAAATTTTGAATTTTAGAGTATTTCTATGAGTGAACTATAAAGCAGGGATGTCAAACTCATTTTCTTCCAGGGGGCCACATTCAGCCCAATTTAATCTGAAGTGGGCTGGACCAGTAAAGTAATAGCATGATAACCAATAAATATTGGCAACTCCATATTGTTTTAGTGCAAAAAATAACATTCAGTTATGCCAATATTTACATTTACAAATTATCCAAACAAAAAGGATGTGAATAACCTGAAAAAAATGGAATTTGTTAAGAAATACAAGTACAATTTTATCAATATTATGCCTCGATTTATCATTTATACAAACGCATTATAGGTCAGATCTACAAAGACACAAAACATTTAGTAACAGGTAGAATATTGTTAAAATTGCACTTAATTTTCTTCAGACATTTCAGGTTGTTCATATTTGTTCCAGTTATTCACATTTTAACCCTTTCATGCATAGTGGTCACTACAGTGGACAGCTGTTTAAAGGTGTTCTCTTATGAATTTTGTTGTTTTAGTTCCATATCAGCTAACACATTGGACGCTTATGCATCATCCCATACACTGTAATTCATACCATTACAGTAAATTTGCTGTTCTAGATAAACCTGATCTGCACTAACATGTTTGAGTGTAAAAAATTGATAATTTTTATTAGATTGTAAAGGTTTTTTCTTTTCTTTCTTTTTTTTTTTTTTTTGGCATATTATCTCCATGCAGGTATGTTAAAATGTGAGAAAACATCAGATTAGCAGCATTAAACATGTTTTTATTTCATAGTTTCGATGCAGTATATCAGTAAATACATGTGTCTTTGCTTCTGAAATTAAACGCATGGTGTCCAGCTGAGTGAACATTTTTGGAACTCCATGAAAATTAGGTTCATAAAAATGTTTCAATTTTTTTTCATGCCTAAAGAGGAATAGAAACACTCAGGGAAAAAAAATCTCTTGAGTAAGGTTCTCATAATTCATGCATGAAAGGGTTAAAGGATAGTTTGTTAATGTAAACATTTTCATAATTTGATGTTTTTTGCACTAAATCAAAGAGAAAAAATTGGTGATGTCATTATTTATAGGTTATTATGATATTATTTTTGAGTTTGATGCCCTAACTTGCACTTTGCTAATTCATCCCATGGGCCGGATTGAAACCTTTTGCTGCATTTCCACTACGTGGTACCGGCTCGACTCGACTCAACTCGAACTTTTTGCGCTTCCATTATGAAAAAGGACCTGGAATCTGGTACCCGGTACTAGTTTTTTGGTATCACCTCCACTGGGGTTCCAAGTGATACTAAACCGTGACGTATAACACTGCAGACCACTGATTGGTCAGACAGTTTTCTCTGTGACCCGCCGTTTTACAAAAAACAGATGCAGAAGTGGACAGTAAATATAGCGGTACATTAATCTACATGATAACAGCCCAAAACTACACCATGGTCGGTCGAGGAGATTCAGTCTTTGGTGGCTGACGTAAAAATTCAGACGAGACAACACGCAACGAGTGACTTTTCAGCAACTCTCTGAACAGACAACACAAAAATAACGTGCCGCATCGATATGACATCCAGGTACTTAAAGTCAGTAGTATCCTGTAATGAAAATGGTCTCCAGGAATACTGAGCCGAGCTGAGCCAAGCTGAGCTGGTTCCACGTAGTGGAAACGCGGCATTTGGTGGGCTGGTTTTTGCCCCCGGGCCACATGTTTGACACCTGTGGGCTAAAACATGGCCATGCTGTGTGACAAACTTTATGCATCAACCTACAAAAACAGCCAAGGAAATCTGAATTATTTTCCACGATGAAATTTATTATAATTCATTGGAATTTTGGTTAAATGTGAGAGATGCAATGACTTTATGCATTTATGCTGTGAAAGTGAATTAATGACCGTCTCTGATGCAGGCTCTCTTTCCCCCGCTTCTATTGAAAAAAAAAAACAAAACTGGAATTTGTTAAGAAATATAAGTAAAATTGTATCAATATTATGCCTCCATTTGTCCTTTACACATATGCATTATAGGTCAGATCTACAAAGACACAAAACATTTAGTAACAGGTGGAATATTGTTAAAATTGCACTTAATTTTCTTCAGACATTTCAGGTTGTTCATACTTGTTCCAGATATTCACATTTTAAAGGATAGTTTGTTCATGTCAACATTTTCATAATTTAATGTTTTTTGCACTAAATAAAAGAGAAAAAAAATGGTGATGTCATTATTTCTAGGTTATTATGATATTATTTTTGAGTTTGATGCCCTAACTTGCACTTTGCAAATTCATCCCACAGGCCAGATTGGAACCTTTGGTGGCCCAGTTTTGGTCCCCGGGCCGCATGTTTGACACCTGTGAGCTAAAACATGTTACAAACTTTATGCATCAACCTACAAAAATAGCCAAGGAAATCTGAATTATTTTCCACGATGAAATCTCTTATAATTCATTGTAATTTTGGTTAAATGTGAGAGATGCAATGACTTTATGCATTTATGCTGTGAAAGTGAATTAATGACCGTCTCTGATGCAGGCTCTCTTTCCCCTGCTTCTACTGAAAAAAAAAAAATGGAATTTGTTAAGAAATATAAGTAAAATTGTATCAATATTATGCCTCCATTTGTCATTTATACATATGGATTGTAGGTCAGATCTACAAAGACACAAAACATTTAGTAACAGGTGGAATATTGTTAAAATTGCACTTAATTTTCTTCAGACATTTCAGGTTGTTCATACTTGTTCCAGATATTCACATTTTAAAGGATAGTTTGTTCATGTAAACATTTTCATAATTTAATGTTTTTTGCACTAAATAAAAGAGAAAAAAAATGGTGATGTCATTATTTCTAGGTTATTATGATATTATTTTTGAGTTTGATGCCCTAACTTGCACTTTGCAAATTCATCCCACAGGCCAGATTGGAACCTTTGGTGGCCCAGTTTTTACCCCTGGGCCGCATGTTTGACATCTGTGAGCTAAAACATGTTACAAACTTTATGCATCAACCTACAAAAACAGCCAAGGAAATCTGAATTATTTTCCACAATGAAATCTCTTAAAATTCATTGTAATTTTGGTCAAATGTGAGAGATGCAATGACTTTATGTATTTATGCTGTGAAAGTGAATTAATGACCGTCTCTGATGCAGGCTCTCTTTTCCCCCGCTTCTATTGAAAAAAAAAAAAAAACAGCTCTTTGAATTCACCACATAGCCACCGATAATGGCCAACCAGAACTGGACGCACCACAAGAACAGCCAACTGTCAGCTCGGTTTAAAAGGGCACAGATGGCTTCATTTCACTGCAATATACTTTAAAATTGTGTCAACAGCAATTAATTTCCTTAAAGCGTTTAAAGCATTGAAAGCAGGAGCGAATGCATTCAGGTCCATTGTACAGATAAAGGTGATGCGTATGTAGACGTAAACAAGATGTCACAGTTCAACGAGTATGCCCTTCACCATTTCTATTACTTCTATTATCACCCAACCTCTTTTCATCTGAAGTGCTGATGTGCATATAAACTCGCCTTGTCATCGTTGTAAATGACCCGCCTGCCATTAACTATCTTTTGACCTGCTTAATTGTTAAGGTGCAATAGAAGTAATTTTGATTATGTCCATTACTCTATCCGAATGGCTTTCATGTTTTCATTCTCATGTAAGGAATTTTTAATAGCACAATCACATCACTCTTTTCATGAAAAAGCTTTTACACTCCCATTAGTGAAATGTGACAGGCCAAGCACTGTAAAAGAAGAAAGATTACCTTTGGCGGTATTGCTGCTGAAAGAGAGAACAAAAAAAAAAAAAAAAAAAAAAAAAAAAAAAGTAAAGCGCAGTTGTCTGTTCAGTATGGTTAGATCTGGTGAATGCATTTGTGTCAGTTCCTCACTCGTCCATCAGTCTCTCTCTCTCTCGGTGGAGTGCTGCCATGTACCAGCTTGCACCAGAAAA
Source organism: Sphaeramia orbicularis (assembly GCF_902148855.1). Taxonomy (NCBI): domain Eukaryota; kingdom Metazoa; phylum Chordata; class Actinopteri; order Kurtiformes; family Apogonidae; genus Sphaeramia; species Sphaeramia orbicularis. Next base: position 57,224,916 of record NC_043961.1, read on the forward strand.
TTCACCACCACTACGCAGACCTGATTTTCTACCACTCCATCAGGATTACACATGAGAGTAATGTCTTGTGCAGACAACAGCGTGCACATCCAGGCTCCCCCCAAATGGTTGAAAGGACTTCTGATCTGGGCCAAGATGAGGATAAAAACCATCAAAATCCTTTAGTCTTTCAATTCAGACGGGAAAAAGAACGGACAAAATCTGCCTCCATGTTGAGGAGAAAGAATTCCAGCCCTGATTAAACAACTGATCGGGAGTTTTTGGAGGAAATATACGGCAGAGATGTTGGACATGAACCTGGTCTAGACTCTCACAAATCACATTCAGGAAGGTCTGGAGAAGGAAACAAATAAATAAACTAGAAGCACTCGGAGAGCGCAGACCTCCACCAAGGCTGATCAGTGGCAGATTTTGATGAAATTTTCAGGGTTTGTTGGAAATGGGCCCCCCCGTGGGCCCCCCCACCCCCGATCACCACCAAAATTTAATCATTTCTTCCTTATCCCTTTTCCAACAAACCCTGAAAATTTCATCAAAATCTGTCCATAACTTTTTGAGTTATGTTGCACACTAACGGACAGACAAACAGACAAACAAACAAACAAACCCTGGCAAAAACATAACCTCCTTGGCGGAGGTAATAAAAAGATCTACCATCAGCCAATGTAGACCTCTACCCAGATGTGTTATACAGTCTACTCTCGTTAAACCGCCCGCCGTTATACCGCCATTTTCGCTCACCGGCGACCAAAACCATTGCACAACTAGAAGCACTCGGAGAGCGCAGACCTCCGACAAAGGCTGATCAGTGGCACCCCCCGTGGGCCCCCCCACCCCCGATCACCACCAAAATTTAATAATTTCTTCCTTATCCCATTTCCAACAAACCCTGAAAATTTCATCCAAATCTGTCCATAACTTTTTGAGTTATGTTGCACACTAACAGACAGACAAACAAACAAACCCTGGCAAAAACATAACCTCCTTGGCGGAGGTAAAAATCCCCAATGCATTATTCCATTAGCTACCGCCATTTCCGCCTATCGCCATCCGCCAGCCCAGTTCCATGCACAAACAACACTTATACCATTGATTTCCCGACCGTTATACCGCCAGCGTGATTGCCATCGAGTACACATAAATTTTAACAATGCACTGAAACAAACGCGCCAGACGCTGATCGCGACAAGCTACGAGTAGGTCTACGGAACGGCCACCGTTCATTTATCGCAGAACACTCAGTAGGTCAGGATGTCGGGAAGAGGACGTGGGATTAAGCCAAAGCCTCAAGATGATGGGGTGTCATTTCCCGACACGGTATAATAATGCTTAAAATGTTTCCCCACTTTAAATGATCCCTTACAACATAACAGAATCAAGATTTATTTAGAAACGCAATTAGAACGGGTTAACGGAGGCAGCACAGACATCATATAGTAAAGACATGCACATTATGGACACAACCCGTTGTAACGCCATTTTCGCTACACCGCCAATTTGGCCGTGAACGGAAGTTGGCGGTATAACGAGAGTAGACTGTACACTGTAAGACCAGATAAGTTGAGTCTATGTAAAAACTTTAAGTAAACCGGTTGCCTTAAAAAATGTAAGTAATGAGTAATGAAAACTTGAGTGTATTAAACTGAAATACTTGATTTGAATGGAATTGCTATTTTAAGTACAACACACGAAATGCCAAGTTAAAGGTGGGGTCTGAGATCTTGGAAAAACGGTTCGAGCAGCTCAAAATTTTTTCAGATACCTACAAGTCAGACATTTTATACAGAATCACTTTAATCAATTTCCTTCGCGACCTCAGACATCATCCCTTGATTTAATCCTAGAAATTCAGCCTGAGATCAGGGGAACCATATCAAAACTGTACATAAATAATTTTGACATGGAATGTTCCTCTTTGACAATAATAAAAGAAAACTGGGAGAAGGATATGGGCACAAATATTACTGATGATCAGTGGTTACGTATACAGGGTGGGGAAGCAAAATTTACAATGAACATTTAGTTGTTTTTTCTCAGCAGGCACTACGTCAATTGTTTTGAAACCAAACATATACTGATGTCATAATCATACCTAACACTATTATCCATACCTTTTCACAAACTTTTGCCCATATGAATAATCAGGAAAGCAAACGTCAAAGAGTGTGTGATTTGCTGAATGCACTCGTCACACCAAAGGAGATTTCCAAAATAGTTGGAGTGTCCATAAAGACTGTTTATAATGGAAAGAAGAGAATGACTATGAGCAAAACTATTACCAGAAAGTCTGGAAGATACTATTAAAGAAGAATGGGAGAAGTTGTCACCCCAATATTTGAGGAACACTTGCGGAAGTTTCAGGAAGCGTGTGAAGGCAGTTATTGAGAAAGAAGGAGGACACATAGAATAAAAACATTTTCTATTATGTACATTTTCTTGTGGCAAATAAATTCTCATGACTTTCAATAAACTAATTGGTCATACACTGTCTTTCAATCCCCGCCTCAAAATATTGTAAATTTTGCTTCCCCACCCTGTACAGTGTGCACAAATAATAATAACAGATGACGCCGGGCTCGGTTTGTGTGTGTGTGTGGGGGGGGGGTACTGTGAAAGTGAAACTAAAGATGTTTTACTAATTCTTCTATTGCTGCATTTCTACTACATGGAACTGGTTCAACTCTGCCCGTCTCCTGTTGTTGTGCACCTCATTTCCTTTCCCCTACCTTCAGAAGCTTGTATTTGAGGGGCTACAACGTTTGTTGCCCCCACCGGAACCGGAACTGGGCCCAGATGACGGCCTGGTGTTCACTCTGCCGCTAGATTCACAAGCGTCGTTAAGTAGCAAATCAAATGAATCCCATGCTGTGGACAAATGTTTGAGGATATTGGAGGGATTCCACCCTTTTGCAGACATGGAAGCTCTGACAGTGTTCCAGTGGACCTGGTGTCGTCTGTTTGGACCGTTTCTGCCTCAACGCCATGTTGGCTACGTTCTGACCAAAACAACGCAGCGTACGCATGACGTCACAAAGTGCACAACGAAGGCGGAATCGATAAGTAGAATCGTTAAGTAGGCAGGCAAACTATTCCAAGGAATCGAGCTACCGGGATCCAGTTCTCAAAAAGAACCGGTTCTCGATTCCCATCCCTATACGTGAGTGGTGCTAACATTACATTACATTAACATTACATGTTCATTCATTCTGCAATTGTATTGCACTCGCAAAGAGATAGACAATTAACCATTTTTCAGTTTTACTATTCTAGGACTTCTTTTTGCATATTTAAACATCTTTGTTTTTAACATCTTTTTTGCAGATTTTAACATCTTTGTGTTTTGAACATCTTTTTTTTATACATTTTAACATCTTTCTGTGCTTTTAACATTTTTTTTTTTTTTTACATATTTTAACATCTTTGTCTGTTTTAAACATGTTTTTTTTTTTTTTTACACATTTTAACATCTTTTGCGTGTTTTTAACATGTTTTTAAACAAATTTTAACATCTATGTATGTTAACATTTTTTTTTTACACATTTTAACATCTTTTGTTTGTTTTTAACATCTTTTTAAACAAATTTTAACATCTATGTATGTTAACATTTTTTTATTTTATTTATTTATTTTTTTTACAAATTTTAACATCTTTGTGTGTTTTTAATATTTTTTTTTATTTTTTTTTTACATATTTTAACATTTTTGTTTTTAACTTTTTTTTTTTTACAATTTTAACATCTTTTGTGTATTTTCAACATCTTTTTAAACAAATTTTAACATCTATGATTTTAACATTTTATTTATTTTTTTTTTTTTACACATTTTAACGTCTTTGTGTGTTTTAACATCTTTTTTTTTTTTACATGCTAACATCTTTGTGTGTTTCTTTTTTTTTTTTTTTTTTTTTTTTTTTACACATTTCAACATATGTGTGTGTTTTTAACATGTTTTTTTTTTTTTCAGATTTTACCCTTTGTGTGTTCAATATGACGCTGGAGTTTACATGGTCATATACTGTTGTTAGTTAGCACCTCTTTGCAAACAAGCTTTAATGTTGATGGCAAATGTAGAATAATTACAGCAGTCTTTGGATATTAAGACTTCTTCAAGGTAAAACACAGATCTATAATAAAGTAACTACAACAACACTTTCAAAGAAATTAATGCTGAACTACATATAAAAACACGGATTAAAGGCCAGATTCAATCCAAGGATTTTTTTTATTTTTTTTTTTTTCTCTGTCGTTTTCTCTCTCACGCTTCTCAGGCTCTTACATGTTGCAAATGCTCATTTTCAAAGAGATTACAACACATATTTGTCAGAGGCAGAATTACATGGATATTATTTATTACTTTTTTTTTACACATTTTAACATCTTTGTGTGTTTTTAACATCATTTTTTTTTTTACACATTTTAACATCTTTATGTGTTTTTAACATGTTTTTGGGTTGTTGTTTTTTTTAACAAATTTTAACATCTGTGTATGTTAACATTTTTTTTTACACATTTTAACATCTTTGTGTGTTTTAGCATTTTTCTTTATTTATTTATTTTTTTTACACATTTTAACATCTTTGTGTGTTTTTAACATGTTTTTTTTTTCCCACATTTTAACATCTCTGTGTTTTTAACATCTTTTTTTTTTTTTTTTACACATTTTAACATCTTTGTGTGTTTTAATATCTTTTTCTTTTTTTCAAATTTTAGCATCTTTTTGAGTTTTTAACACTTTTATTTTTGCACATTTTAACATGTTTGTGTGTTTTTAATATCTTTTTTTTTTTCTTTACACATTTTAACATCTTTGTGTGTTTTTAACTTTTTTTTGCACATTTTAACATCTTTGTGTGTTCAATATGATGGAATTTACATGGTTGCATACTGTTGTTAGTTAGCACCTCTTTGCAAACAAGCTTTAATTTTGACATTCACAGACAAATGTGCAAATGTAGAATAATTACAGCGGCAATAAATGTCTGTGGTTCTTCAGACTTATTCAAGGTAAAACACAGATCTATAATAAAGTAGCTACAACAACACTTTCAAAGAAATTAATGCTGAACTACATATGAAAACACGGATTAAAGGCCAGACTAAAGGCAAGGATTTTTTTATTTATTTTTTTTTTCTCTGTCGTTTTCTCTCTCACGCTTCTCAGGCTCTTACATGTTGCAAATGCTCATTTTCAAAGAGATTACAACACATATTTGTCAGAGGCAGAATTACATGGATATTATTTATTACTTTTTTTGCACATTTTAACATCTTTGTGTGTTTTTAACATCATTTTTTGCACATTTTAACACCTTTGTGTGTTAACATTTTTTTTTTACACATTTTAACATCTTTACGTGTTTTTAACATGTTTTTGGGTTTTGTTTTGTTTTTTAACAAATTTTAACATCTGTGTATGTTAACATTTTTTTTTTTTTTTTTACACATTTTAACATCTGTGTGTGTTTTTAACATGTTTTTGGGTTTTGTTTTGTTTTTTTAACAAATTTTAACATCTGTGTATGTTAACATTTTTTTTTTACACATTTTAACATCTGTGTGTGTTTTAGCATTTTTCTTTTTTTTTTTTTATTTTTATTTTTTTTACACATTTTAACATCTTTGTGTGTTTTTAACATGTTTTTTTTCCACATTTTAACGTCTCTGTGTTTTTAACATCTTTTTTTTTTTTTTTTTTTACACATTTTAACATCTTTGTGTGTTTTAATATCTTTTTCTTTTTTTCCAAATTTTAGCATCTTTTTGAGTTTTTAACACTTTCTTTTTTTTTGCACATTTTAACATGTTTGTGTGTTTTTAATATCTTTTTTTTTTTTTTTTTACACATTTTAACATCTTTGTGTGTTTTTAACTTTTTTTTGCACATTTTAACATCTGTGTGTTCAATATAATGGAGTTTACATGGTCGCATACTGTCGTTAGCACCTCTTTGCAAACAAATGGGCAAATGTAGAATAATTACAGCGGCAATAAATGTCTGTGGTTCTTCAGACTTATTCAAGGCAAAACATAGATCTATAATAAAGTAGCTACAACAACACTTTCAAAGAAATTAATGCTGAACTACATATGAAAACACGGATTAAAGGCCAGACTCAAGGCAAGGATTTTTATTTTTTTATTTTTTATTTTTTTCTCTGTCGTTTTCTCTCTCACGCTTCTCAGGCTCTTACATGTTGCAAATGCTCATTTTCAAAGAGATTACAACACATATCGGTCAGAGGCAGAATTGCATGGATTTTTTACAAATTTTAACATCTGTGTATGGTAACATTTTTTTACACATTTTAACTTCTTTGTGTGTTTTAGCATTTTTCTTCATTTAAAAAAATTTTTTTTTTTTACACATTTTAACATCTTTGTGTGTTTTTAACATGGTTTTTTTTCCCCCACATTTTAACGTCTCTGTGTTTTTAACATCTTTTTTTTTTTTTTTTTTTTTTACACATTTTAACATCTTTGTGTGTTTTAATATCTTTTTCTTTTTTTCAAATTTTAGCATCTTTTTGAGTTTTTAACACTTTTTTTTTTTTGCACATTTTAACATGTTTGTGTGTTTTTAATATCTTTTTTTTTTTCTTTACACATTTTAACATCTTTGTGTGTTTTTAACTTTTTTTTGCACATTTTAACATCTTTTTGTGTTCAATATGATGGAATTTACATGGTTGTATACTGTTGTTAGTTAGCACCTCTTTGCAAACAAGCTTTAATTTTGACATTCACAGACAAATGGGCAAATGTAGAATAATTACAGCGACAATAAATGTCTGTGGTTCTTCAGACTTATTCAAGGTAAAACACAGATCTATAATAAAGTAGCTACAACAACACTTTCAAAGAAATTAATGCTGAACTACATATGAAAACACGGATTAAAGGCCAGACTCAAGGCAAGGATTTTTTTTTTTTTTTTTTTTTTCTCTGTCGTTTTCTCTCTCACGCTTCTCAGGCTCTTACATGTTGCAAATGCTCATTTTCAAAGAGATTACAACACATATTTGTCAGAGGCAGAATTACATGGATATTATTTCTTACTTTTTTTTGCACATTTTAACATCTTTGTGTGTTTTTAACATCATTTTTTTGCACATTTTAACACCTTTGTGTGTTAACATTTTTTTTTACACATTTTAACATCTTTATGTGTTTTTAACATGTTTTTGTTTTTGTTTTTTTGTTTTTTTAACAAATTTTAACATCTGTGTATGTTAACATTTTTTTTACACATTTTAACATCTTTGTGTGTTTTAGCATTTTTCTTTATTTTTTTTTCTTTTTATTTTTTTTACACATTTTAACATCTTTGTGTGTTTTTAACATGTTTTTTTTCCCACATTTTAACGTCTCTGTGTTTTTAACATCTTTTTTTTTTTTTTTACACATTTTAACATCTTTGTGTGTTTTAATATCTTTTTCTTTTTTTTCCAAATTTTAGCATCTTTTTGAGTTTTTAACACTTTTTTTTTTTTTGCACATTTTAACATGTTTGTGTGTTTTTAATATCTTTTTCTTTTTTTTTCCAAATTTTAGCAGCTTTTTGAGTTTTTAACACTTTTTTTTTTTTTACACATTTTAACATCTTTGTGTGTTTTAATATCTTTTTCTTTTTTTTCCAAATTTTAGCATCTTTTTGAGTTTTTAACACTTTTTTTTTTTTTTTGCACATTTTAACATGTTTGTGTGTTTTTAATTTTTTTTTTTTTTTTTTCAACACATTTTAACATCTTTGTGTGTTTTAGCATTTTTCTTTATTTTTTTTTATTTTTATTTTTTTTACACATTTTAACATCTTTGTGTGTTTTTAACATGTTTTTTTTTCCACATTTTAACGTCTCTGTGTTTTTAACATCTTTTTTTTTTTTTTTTTTTTTTACACATTTTAACATCTTTGTGTGTTTTAATATCTTTTTCTTTTTTTCCAAATTTTAGCATCTTTTTGAGTTTTTAACACTTTCTTTTTTTTTGCACATTTTAACATGTTTGTGTGTTTTTAATATCTTTTTTTTTTTTTTTTTACACATTTTAACATCTTTGTGTGTTTTTAACTTTTTTTTGCACATTTTAACATCTGTGTGTTCAATATAATGGAGTTTACATGGTCGCATACTGTCGTTAGCACCTCTTTGCAAACAAATGGGCAAATGTAGAATAATTACAGCGGCAATAAATGTCTGTGGTTCTTAAGACTTATTCAAGGTAAAACACAGATCTATAATAAAGTAGCTACAACAACACTTTCAAAGAAATTAATGCTGAACTACATATAAAAACACGGATTAAAGGCCAGACTCAAGGCAAGGATTTTTTTATTTTTTTTTTTTTTCTCTGTCGTTTTCTCTCTCACGCTTCTCAGGCTCTTACATGTTGCAAATGCTCATTTTCAAAGAGATTACAACACATATTTGTCAGAGGCAGAATTACATGGATATTATTTATTACTTTTTTTGCACATTTTAACATCTTTGTGTGTTTTTAACATCATTTTTTGCACATTTTAACACCTTTGTGTGTTAACATTTTTTTTTTACACATTTTAACATCTTTACGTGTTTTTAACATGTTTTTGGGTTTTGTTTTGTTTTTTAACAAATTTTAACATCTGTGTATGTTCACATTTTTTTTTTTTTTTTTTTTTACACATTTTAACATCTGTGTGTGTTTTTAACATGTTTTTGGGTTTTGTTTTGTTTTTTTAACAAATTTTAACATCTGTGTATGTTAACATTTTTTTTTTTTTTACACATTTTAACATCTGTGTGTGTTTTAGCATTTTTCTTTATTTTTTTTTATTTTTATTTTTTTTACACATTTTAACATCTTTGTGTTTTTAACGTGTTTTTTTTCCACATTTTAACGTCTCTGTGTTTTTAACATCTTTTTTTTTTTTTTTTTTTACACATTTTAACATCTTTGTGTGTTTTAATATCTTTTTCTTTTTTTTCCAAATTTTAGCATCTTTTTGAGTTTTTAACACTTTCTTTTTTTTTGCACATTTTAACATGTTTGTGTGTTTTTAATATCTTTTTTTTTTTTTTTTTACACATTTTAACATCTTTGTGTGTTTTTAACTTTTTTTTGCACATTTTAACATCTGTGTGTTCAATATAATGGAGTTTACATGGTCGCATACTGTCGTTAGCACCTCTTTGCAAACAAATGGGCAAATGTAGAATAATTACAGCGGCAATAAATGTCTGTGGTTCTTCAGACTTATTCAAGGCAAAACATAGATCTATAATAAAGTAGCTACAACAACACTTTCAAAGAAATTAATGCTGAACTACATATGAAAACACGGATTAAAGGCCAGACTCAAGGCAAGGATTTTTATTTTTTTATTTTTTATTTTTTTCTCTGTCGTTTTCTCTCTCACGCTTCTCAGGCTCTTACATGTTGCAAATGCTCATTTTCAAAGAGATTACAACACATATCGGTCAGAGGCAGAATTGCATGGATTTTTTACAAATTTTAACATCTGTGTATGGTAACATTTTTTTACACATTTTAACTTCTTTGTGTGTTTTAGCATTTTTCTTCATTTAAAAAATTTTTTTTTTTTTACACATTTTAACATCTTTGTGTGTTTTTAACATGGTTTTTTTTCCCCCACATTTTAACATCTCTGTGTTTTTAACATCTTTTTTTTTTTTTTTTTTTTTTACACATTTTAACATCTTTGTGTGTTTTAATATCTTTTTCTTTTTTTCAAATTTTAGCATCTTTTTGAGTTTTTAACACTTTTTTTTTTTGCACATTTTAACATGTTTGTGTGTTTTTAATATCTTTTTTTTTTTTCTTTACACATTTTAACATCTTTTTGTGTTCAATATGATGGAATTTACATGGTTGTATACTGTTGTTAGTTAGCACCTCTTTGCAAACAAGCTTTAATTTTGACATTCACAGACAAATGTGCAAATGTAGAATAATTACAGCGACAATAAATGTCTGTGGTTCTTCAGACTTATTCAAGGTAAAACACAGATCTATAATAAAGTAGCTACAACAACACTTTCAAAGAAATTAATGCTGAACTACATATGAAAACACGGATTAAAGGCCAGACTCAAGGCAAGGATTTTTTTTTTTTTTTTTTTTTTTTCTCTGTCGTTTTCTCTCTCACGCTTCTCAGGCTCTTACATGTTGCAAATGCTCATTTTCAAAGAGATTACAACACATATTTGTCAGAGGCAGAATTACATGGATATTATTTATTACTTTTTTTTGCACATTTTAACATCTTTGTGTGTTTTTAACATCATTTTTTTGCACATTTTAACACCTTTGTGTGTTAACATTTTTTTTTACACATTTTAACATCTTTATGTGTTTTTAACATGTTTTTGTTTTTGTTTTTTTGTTTTTTTAACAAATTTTAACATCTGTGTATGTTAACATTTTTTTTACACATTTTAACATCTTTGTGTGTTTTAGCATTTTTCTTTATTTTTTTTTCTTTTTATTTTTTTTACACATTTTAACATCTTTGTGTGTTTTTAACATGTTTTTTTTCCCACATTTTAACGTCTCTGTGTTTTTAACATCTTTTTTTTTTTTTTTTACACATTTTAACATCTTTGTGTGTTTTAATATCTTTTTCTTTTTTTTTCCAAATTTTAGCATCTTTTTGAGTTTTTAACACTTTTTTTTTTTTGCACATTTTAACATGTTTGTGTGTTTTTAATATCTTTTTCTTTTTTTTCCAAATTTTAGCAGCTTTTTGAGTTTTTAACACTTTTTTTTTTTTTTACACATTTTAACATCTTTGTGTGTTTTAATATCTTTTTCTTTTTTTTTCCAAATTTTAGCATCTTTTTGAGTTTTTAACACTTTTTTTTTTTTTTGCACATTTTAACATGTTTGTGTGTTTTTAATTTTTTTTTTTTTTTTTTCAACACATTTTAACATCTTTGTGTGTTTTAGCATTTTTCTTTATTTTTTTTTATTTTTATTTTTTTTACACATTTTAACATCTTTGTGTGTTTTTAACATGTTTTTTTTTCCACATTTTAACGTCTCTGTGTTTTTAACATCTTTTTTTTTTTTTTTTTTTTTTACACATTTTAACATCTTTGTGTGTTTTAATATCTTTTTCTTTTTTTCCAAATTTTAGCATCTTTTTGAGTTTTTAACACTTTCTTTTTTTTTGCACATTTTAACATGTTTGTGTGTTTTTAATATCTTTTTTTTTTTTTTTTACACATTTTAACATCTTTGTGTGTTTTTAACTTTTTTTTGCACATTGTAACATCTGTGTGTTCAATATAATGGAGTTTACATGGTCGCATACTGTCGTTAGCACCTCTTTGCAAACAAATGGGCAAATGTAGAATAATTACAGCGGCAATAAATGTCTGTGGTTCTTCAGACTTATTCAAGGTAAAACACAGATCTATAATAAAGTAGCTACAACAACACTTTCAAAGAAATTAATGCTGAACTACATATAAAAACACGGATTAAAGGCCAGACTCAAGGCAAGGATTTTTTTATTTTTTTTTTTTTTTCTCTGTCGTTTTCTCTCTCACGCTTCTCAGGCTCTTACATGTTGCAAATGCTCATTTTCAAAGAGATTACAACACATATTTGTCAGAGGCAGAATTACATGGATATTATTTATTACTTTTTTTGCACATTTTAACATCTTTGTGTGTTTTTAACATCATTTTTTGCACATTTTAACACCTTTGTGTGTTAACTTTTTTTTTTTTACACATTTTAACATCTTTACGTGTTTTTAACATGTTTTTGGGTTTTGTTTTGTTTTTTAACAAATTTTAACATCTGTGTATGTTCACATTTTTTTTTTTTTTTTTTTTTACACATTTTAACATCTGTGTGTGTTCTTAACATGTTTTTGGGTTTTGTTTTGTTTTTTTAACAAATTTTAACATCTGTGTATGTTAACATTTTTTTTTTTTTTTTACACATTTTAACATCTGTGTGTGTTTTAGCATTTTTCTTTATTTTTTTTTATTTTTATTTTTTTTACACATTTTAACATCTTTGTGTGTTTTTAACGTGTTTTTTTTCCACATTTTAACGTCTCTGTGTTTTTAACATCTTTTTTTTTTTTTTTTTTTTACACATTTTAACATCTTTGTGTGTTTTAATATCTTTTTCTTTTTTTCCAAATTTTAGCATCTTTTTGAGTTTTTAACACTTTCTTTTTTTTTGCACATTTTAACATGTTTGTGTGTTTTTAATATCTTTTTTTTTTTTTTTTTTTACACATTTTAACATCTTTGTGTGTTTTTAACTTTTTTTTGCACATTTTAACATCTGTGTGTTCAATATAATGGAGTTTACATGGTCGCATACTGTCGTTAGCACCTCTTTGCAAACAAATGGGCAAATGTAGAATAATTACAGCGGCAATAAATGTCTGTGGTTCTTCAGACTTATTCAAGGTAAAACACAGATCTATAATAAAGTAGCTACAACAACACTTTCAAAGAAATTAATGCTGAACTACATATGAAAACACGGATTAAAGGCCAGACTCAAGGCAAGGATTTTTATTTTTTTATTTTTTATTTTTTTCTCTGTCGTTTTCTCTCTCACGCTTCTCAGGCTCTTACATGTTGCAAATGCTCATTTTCAAAGAGATTACAACACATATTTGTCAGAGGCAGAATTACATGGATTTTTTTACAAATTTTAACATCTGTGTATGGTAACATTTTTTTACACATTTTAACTTCTTTGTGTGTTTTAGCATTTTTCTTCATTTAAAAAAATTTTTTTTTTTTTACACATTTTAACATCTTTGTGTGTTTTTAACATGGTTTTTTTTTCCCCACATTTTAACATCTCTGTGTTTTTAACATCTTTTTTTTTTTTTTTTTTTTTTTTTTACACATTTTAACATCTTTGTGTGTTTTAATATCTTTTTCTTTTTTTCAAATTTTAGCATCTTTTTGAGTTTTTAACACTTTTTTTTTTTGCACATTTTAACATGTTTGTGTGTTTTTAATATCTTTTTTTTTTTCTTTACACATTTTAACATCTTTGTGTGTTTTTAACTTTTTTTTGCACATTTTAACATCTTTTTGTGTTCAGTATGATGGAATTTACATGGTTGCATACTGTTGTTAGTTAGCACCTCTTTGCAAACAAGCTTTAATTTTGACATTCACAGACAAATGTGCAAATGTAGAATAATTACAGCGACAATAAATGTCTGTGGTTCTTCAGACTTATTCAAGGTAAAACACAGATCTATAATAAAGTAGCTACAACAACACTTTCAAAGAAATTAATGCTGAACTACATATGAAAACACGGATTAAAGGCCAGACTCAAGGCAAGGATTTTTTTTTTTTTTTTTTTTCTGTGTCATTTTCTCTCTCACGCTTCTCAGGCTCTTACATGTTGCAAATGCTCATTTTCAAAGAGATTACAACACATATTTGTCAGAGGCAGAATTACATGGATATTATTTCTTACTTTTTTTTGCACATTTTAACATCTTTGTGTGTTTTTAACATCATTTTTTTTGCACATTTTAACATCTTTGTGTGTTTACATTTTTTTTTTTTACACATTTTAACATCTTTTTGTGTTTTTAACATGTTTTTTTTTTTTTTTTTTTTTTTTTTACAAATTTTAACATCTGTGTATGGTAACATTTTTTTACACATTTTAACTTCTTTGTGTGTTTTAGCATTTTTCTTCATTTAAAATTTTTTTTTTTTTTTTTTTACACATTTTAACATCTTTGTGTGTTTTTAACATGGTTTTTTTTCCCCACATTTTAACATCTCTGTGTTTTTAACATCTTTTTTTTTTTTTTTTTTTTTTTTTTTTTACACATTTTAACATCTTTGTGTGTTTTAATATCTTTTTCTTTTTTTCAAATTTTAGCATCTTTTTGAGTTTTTAACACTTTTTTTTTGCACATTTTAACATCTTTGTGTGTTTTTAACATCATTTTTTTGCACATTTTAACACCTTTGTGTGTTAACATTTTTTTTACACATTTTAACATCTTTATGTGTTTTTAACATGTTTTTGTTTTTGTTTTTTTAACAAATTTTAACATCTGTGTATGTTAACATTTTTTTTTACACATTTTAACATCTTTGTGTGTTTTTAACATGTTTTTTTTTCCCACATTTTAACGTCTCTGTGTTTTTAACATCTTTTCTTTTTTTTTTTTTTTACACATTTTAACATCTTTGTGTGTTTTAATATCTTTTTCTTTTTTTTCCAAATTTTAGCATCTTTTTGAGTTTTTAACACTTTTTTTTTTGCACATTTTAACATGTTTGTGTGTTTTTAATATCTTTTTTTTTTTTTTTTTTTAACACATTTTAACATCTTTGTGTGTTTTTAACTTTTTTTTGCACATTTTAACATCTTTGTGTGTTCAATATGATGGAGTTTACATGGTCGCATACTGTCGTTAGCACCTCTTTGCAAACAAATGGGCAAATGTAGAATAATTACAGCGGCAATAAATGTCTGTGGTTCTTCAGACTTATTCAAGGCAAAACATAGATCTATAATAAAGTAGCTACAACAACACTTTCAAAGAAATTAATGCTGAACTACATATAAAAACACGGATTAAAGGCCAGACTCAAGGCAAGGATTTTTTTTATTTTTTTATTTTTTATTTTTTTCTCTGTCATTTTCTCTCTCACGCTTCTCAGGCTCTTACATGTTGCAAATGCTCATTTTCAAAGAGATTACAACACATATCTGTCAGAGGCAGAATTGCATGGATATTATGCATGGGGGACAACTTTGAAGGCTGCCAGTGGGGAACACATTGCAGCGTGCCTCAACCATCAGCACAGATTACCAGTGACTTCTTAAAATGGGACAAGACCCAGCTCGCGGGTTGACCAGGTTGGAAGTGACTGTAGACGTGCTTTAGTTGCACAATTCACAGTATTTGATGAGAGAAGTAAAACATCCGTGTCAGCCACAAGTACTTCCTGAAGCTGTTTGCTTATATGACTTACACAAGAGTGATACTGTGCAGTGAGTGTGTGCAGTAGTCATCATCAGTACGGCAACGCAACACAAACACACTTACACACACACATACACAACTTACAAACCCAGGACCTCACATTTAATTAAAGGGACGAGGTTAACTTAGAATATCATCAGGATATTTTTAATAACACCACTCGATCACAAATGAACGTTTAGTGAACTAAAACTGTACACTGTCTGAGATGAAGTAGAACAAGGGTTTTCAAAGGGTGGGATAGTGAACCCCCCCCCCCCCCCCCCATTATTATTATTACTAATATTACTGTTATTGTTGTTGCTTTGTATGTTCCATGCAAGTTTAAAAAAATGTTTCAGCAATAGATTTTATAAACATCTTTATTTTTTAAATATCTTAAACATATATATATATATATATATATATATATATATACATATATATATATATATATATATATATATATATATATATATATATATATATATAAATGTTTTACACATTTTAACATCTTTGTGTGTTTTTAACATCTTTTTTAAATGCATTTTAACATTTTTGTGTGTGTATGACATCTTTTTTACACATTTTAACATCTTTGTGTGTTTTTAACATCTTCTTTCACATATTTCAATATCTTTGTGTATTTTTAACTTTTTTTTTGCACATTTTAACATTTTTGTGTGTTTTTAACATCTTTTTTTGCACATTTTAACATCTTTGTGTATTTTTAACTTTTTTTTTTTTTTTTTACACATATTAACACCTTTGTGTGCTTTTTAATATTTTTTTAAAACATTTTTACATCTTTGTGTGTTTTTAACATTTTTTTTTTTTTTACCCATTTTAACATCTTTGTGTTTTTAACTTTTTTTTTTTTTTTTACACATTTTAACATTGTTTGTTTTAACATCTTTTTTTGCACATTTTAACATCTTTGCGTGTTTTTATTTTTTATTTTTTACTCATTTTAACATATTTGTGTGTTTTAACATCTTTTTTTTTTTTTTTTTACACATATTAACATCTTTGTTTGTTTTAACATCTGTTTTTGCACATTTTAATATCTTTGTGTGTTTCTACCATCTTTTTTTGCACATTTTAACATCTGTGTGTTTTTACCATCTTTTTTTGCACACTTTAACATCTTTTTTTTTTCAGATTTTAACATCTGTGTGTTTTTACCATCTTTTTTGCACATTTTAACATCTTTGTATGTTTTTAACTTTTTTTTTTTTTTTTCAAATTTTAACATCTTTGTGTGTTTTAATATTGTTTTTGCCCATTTTAACACCTTTGTTAAACATTAAAAAGTAAAAAAAAAAAAAAAAAAAAAAAAGCAAAATCTCATATAAAGTTAGGGCAAAAAACTGTAGTTTAATTATGGAAAATTACTGTATTTTTATGAGATGGTTATTTTTCATTATTTTACGGTATTTTTTCGGCACCCCTGCTGCTGGAATATTACCGTTTTTTTTTTTACTGTTTTTTTTTTTGTTTGTTTGTTTTTTACAGTGTAGCTTTATTTCAGACCTTTCACCAAATTTCCTCTTTTGTCAAAACTCCAAGTGGTTGATGTATTTTTTGATTGATTACTTACGATAAAGGAACTTAGGCTTGGCATTAACTTCTGTCCAGAGAGATCCAAACATATGCAGTCAGCCTTAATGCAAAGTACGGACACAGTAATGAAGAATGTGTCTGGTTGCAGGAAGTGGCATGGGACGCATACGTCCGGCAGTGAGAACAGGAATTTATCCAGGGATGGATTGAAGAAGTGCCTATTCAGCCGATGTCTGTGTAAGTGAAACTCAGCATGCCACTAGCGTCGTATTAAAGGGCTGTAAAACCATCGGAACGTTTCACAAAGCCCACAAAGAGACATTACAAGTGCTTCGTATGTGTACTGCTACCGGAGAGCATCAGGGAAAAAAAAAAGATGTTTATTTATTTCTATAAGAAAGATACAGTATCCACATTTCATCGGCCTATGGCACAAAAGAGAACCAACAAAACACATCCAATGGTCATTATCAGTATTTAAGGCACAATGAACTGTCCACATGTGGGATGAATGTCAATGCCGGGTCAGAAAAGGACCTCAGAGTGTGTAGCCACCGTTCTGTCTGTGTTGCCATGGTAATACTATGTGATACTAATACTGTGGTACTAATATACACATGCAATACATCCACATAACCAGAGGAATATCAGCTAAACGTTCAATAAAACTAAGTGTCAGATAATCCGTCTATCATTCGTTCATTCGTTTTTCAATTTAAAACCAAAAATCAAAAAACAAAAAAAAGACTCGTTTTTTTGTTTTTCATTTTCAAAACCAGAATGAAAAACTGAAAACGGTTTGTTTATCCATTTCCCAATTTTGTGCTCAAATGAAAAATGGGAAAAACGGACAACAACTGTTTCATTCGATTTGGCTATTTTCAGTATAGTTAAGTTGTCTGACCCGGAAGTAGTCATTACTAGGGAAAAAATAAACAAACGGAATCATGGCCGGACTGGAGGAATATTTTGCTATAATTAAGCAGCTGTTTGATACGTACGGAAGTGTATTGCATTCACAGAAAAAAATTAAATTTGGCTCTGTTTTTCTGAATTAATTAATTCAGAAAAACAGAGCCAAATTTATTTTTTTTCAGAAAACAGTATCTCGTTAATTCAGAAAATTCCTTTTGTTTATTTTTTCCCTAGTAATGACTACTTCCAGGTCAGACAACTGAACTACACTGAACAAAAATATAAACGCACCACTTTTGTTTTTGCTCCCATTTTTCATGAGCTGAACTCAAAGATCTAAAACTTTTTCTATGTACACAAAAGGCCTATTTCTCTCAAATATTGTTCATAAATTTGTCTAAATCTGTGTTAGTGAGCACTTCTCCTTTGTCCTTTGCTGAGATAATCCATCCACCTCACAGGTGTGGCAGATCAAGATGCTGATTAGACAGCAGGATTATTGCACAGGTGTGACTTAGGCTGGCCACAATAAAAGGCCACTCTAAAATGTGCAGTTTTACAGTATTGGGTGGTCCAGGGGGGTCAGAAAACCAGTCAGTATTTGGTGTGACCACCATTTTCCTCGCACAGTCTTCTTCATGAATTCTCTGAAACAGCTTTGGAGATGGCTTATGGTAGAGAAATGAACATTCAGTTCACAGGCAAAAGCTCTGGTGGAGATTCCTGAAGTCAGCATGCCAATTGCATATTCCCTCAAAACCTGTGACATCTGTGGTATTGTGCTGTGTGATAAAACTGCACATTTTGGAGTGGCCTTTTATTGTGGCCAGCCTAAGGCACACCTGTGCAAAAATCCTGCTGTCTAATCAGCATCTTGATCTGCCACACCTGTGAGGTGGATGGATTATCTCAGCAAAGAAGAAGTGTTCACTAACACAAATTTAGACAGATTTGTGAACAATATTTGAGAGAAATAAACCTTGTGTGTACACAGAAAAAGTTTTAGATCTTTGAGTTCAGCTCATGACAAATGGGAGCAAAAACAAAAGTGGTGCGTTTATATTTTTGTTCAGTATATACTGAAAATAGCAAAATCGGATGAAACGTTCGTTTTCCGTTATTTCCATTTTTCATTTGAGCACAAAACTGGGAAATGGAAAAACGAACCGTTATCAGTTTTTCATTGTGGTTTTGAAAATGAAAAACAAAAAAACGAGTGGTCTTTTTGTTTTTTTGATTACTGGTTTTAAATTGAAAAACGAATGAACGAATGATACATGGATTGTCAGATAACAGAACACTGTCCAAACAACAAGCACTTCAATGGACCAATATAAAAAAAACAAGCCAAAAGTCTGACACCTGTGTACGTCATGAATAATTACATATAACAGACCAGTGTGACAAAGCTAACTCTACACAACAGTATAAGTGGGGATGGGAATTGATAAGAATTTAACGATTCCATATCGATTTGCTTATCGATCCGATTCCTTAAATATTCTCTTATTGATTCTCATTAGGTGAGGGAATAAAACAGTACAAACAGGTTTGTTTGCATTAACTGACTTTTATATTTATGTACAGTATGCACAAATAATAATAACAGATAATGCCAGGCCCAGTTTTGGGGGGTGGTGTTGAGCCGCATTCTGTAATAAATTCCCATTATGTAATAAAAGTTCAAAATGTAATAAGAATGTCACGTCTTCTTGTAATAAAGCCGCATTATGTAATAAACTGACGCATTTTGTAATAAACTACCTCAACGCATTATATAGTACATTTTTTCACATTATGTAGTAAGTTATTACAATTTCAGAAATATATTACAAAATGCACTTGACACATTTCTATTAAAAAAAAAAAATAAATGTAATAACATGGTTCATTATGTAATGACAATCCAAATTAATATAATTTCAGAGCAATTTAGAAGAAATTAGTTACAGGAGCTACAGGTAATGTAATTAGAACTTTAACCACAGTTTAAAGATTAATTTAGCACATTACATTTTCCTGAAAATAAAAATGTGTCAAGTGCGTTTTGTAATAAACTTCTCAAATTGTAATAACTTACTACATAATGCGAAAAAATTTACTACATAATGCATTGAGGTAGTTTATTACAAAATGCGTTTAACACATTTTAACATCTTTGTGTGATTTAACATCTTTTTAAATATATTTTAACATTTGTGTATGTTTTTAACATCTTTCTTTTTTACACATTTTAACATCTGTATATACTTTTAACATTTTTTTTTTTTTTTTATACACACACACATACACATTTTTAACATCTTTTTAAATATATTTTAACATCTTTGAGTGTTTTTAATATTTTTTTATTTTTATTTTTTTTGCACATTTTAACATCTCTGTGTGTTTTTAACCTCTTTTTTGCACATTTTAACATCTTTGTGTGTTTTTAACATCTTTTTTGCACATTTTAACATCTTTGTGTGTTTTAACATCTTTTTTTGCACATTTTAACATCTCTGTGTGTTTTTAACATCTTTTTTGCACATTTTAACATCTTTGTGTGTTTTTAACATCTTTTTTGCACATTTTAACATCTTTGTGTGTTTTAACATCTTTTTTTGCACATTTTAACATCTCTGTGTGTTTTTATCTTCATTCTTTTACACATTTTAACATCTTTGTGTGTTTTTAACATCTTATTAAACACATTTTAACATCTGTGTATGTTTTTTAACATCTCTTTTAACACATCTTAACATCTTTGTGTGTTTTTAACATCTTATTAAACACATTTTAACATCTGTGTATGTTTTTTTAACGTCTCTTTTAACACATTTTAACATCTTTGTGTGTTTTTAACATCTTTTTTGTACATTTTAATCTCTTTGTGTGTTTTAACATCTTTTTAAAATACATTTTAACATCTGTGTATGTTTTTTAACATCTCTTTTATCACATCTTAACATCTTTGTGTGTTTCTAACATCTTTTTAAACACATTTTAACATCTGTGTATGTTTTTTTAACATATCTTTTAACACATCTTAACATCTTTGTGTTTTTCACTACTTTCTTTTACACATCTTAACATCTTTGTGTGTTTTTAACATCTTATTAAACACATTTTAACATCTGTGTATGTTTTTTAACGTCTCTTTTAACACATTTTAACATCTCTGTGTGTTTTTCACTACTTTCTTTTACACATCTTAACATCTTTGTGTGTTTTTAACATCTTATTAAACACTATTTAACATCTGTGTATGTTTTTTAATGTCTCTTTTAACACATCTAAACATCTTTGTGTGTTTCTAACATCTTATTAAACACTATTTAACATCTGTGTATGTTTTTTAATGTCTCTTTTAACACATCTTAACATCTTTGTGTGTTTCTAACATCTTATTAAACACATTTTAACATCTGTGTATGTTTTTTTAACATATCTTTTAACACATCTTAACATCTTTGTGTGTTTTTAACATCTTATTAAACACTATTTAACATCTGTGTATGTTTTTTAATGTCTCTTTTAACCGTCTGTTTTTAACATTTCAAACTTTGGTGCTTAGTTAAATGTTGTGATTAATGAGTTGAACCGACTCTTACTCTGGTAACACAGTGGTCAGTTAGGTTTGAACTCGGCTTGAGATTCTCCAGTGCTTTAAAAAAAACAGTCAGAGAAAACCAATCCTTCTCTGCTCCACTCATTTTTATGCATCTGTTAACAAATGGGAGTAATCACAGAACTTCCTCAGCAGAGACACAATTGTAGAATATTTTAGCAGGTGCATGTTAGGTGAGTGTTACCTACAATACCACCTCCTTTCAGAGAGGCCCTGAACAGTTACATCCAAATTATCATTAACTAAAGACATGCACATACAAAAACACTGCCAACGCGTCACCAATGAGCACTGGCCTGCTTCATTTCATGTGATAACAGAGAGTTGGCAGACATACGCTGATGGAAAATATTTGTGTTTTAACATCTTTTTTTTTTTTTTTTTTTTTTTTTTTTTTTACACATTTTATCATATTTGTGTGATTTAACATCTTTTTAAATATATTTTAACATTTGTGTATGTTTTTAACATCTTTCTTTTTTACACATTTTAACATCTGCATGTGCTTTTAACATTTATTTATTTATTTTACACATTTTAAGATTTGTTTATGTTTTTAACATCTCTTTTTTACACACTTTAACATCTGTATATGCTTTTAAGATTTTTTTTTTTTTTTTTTACACATTTTAACATCTGTATATGCTTTTAACATTTTTTTTTTTTTTTACACATTTTAACATCTGTGTATGCTTTTAACTTTTTTTTTTTACACATTTTAACATCTGTGGATGTTTTTTAATGTCTCTTAACACATTTTAACATCTCTGTGTGTTTTTCACTTCTTTCTTTTACACATCTTACCATCTTTGTGTGTTTTTAACAACTTATTAAACACATTTTAACATCTGTGTATGTTTTTCACTACTTTCTTTTACACATCTTAACATCTTTGTGTGTTTTTAACATCTTATTAAACACTATTTAACATCTGTGTATGTTTTTTAATGTCTCTTTTAACACATCTTAACATCTTTGTGTGTTTCTAACATCTTTTTAAACACATTTTAACATCTGTGTATGTTTTTTAACATATCTTTTAACACATCTTAACATCTTTGTGTGTTTTTAACATCTTATTAAACACTATTTAACATCTGTGTATGTTTTTTAATGTCTCTTTTAACACATCTTAACATCTTTGTGTGTTTCTAACATCTTATTAAACACTATTTAACATCTGTGTATGTTTTTTAATGTCTCTTTTAACACATCTTAACATCTTTGTGTGTTTCTAACATCTTTTTAAACACATTTTAACATCTGTGTATGTTTTTTTAACATATCTTTTAACACATCTTAACATCTTTGTGTGTTTTTAACATCTTATTAAACACTATTTAACATCTGTGTATGTTTTTTAATGTCTCTTTTAACCGTCTGTTTTTAACATTTCAAACTTTGGTGCTTAGTTAAATGTTGTGATTAATGAGTTGAACCGACTCTTACTCTGGTAACACAGTGGTCAGTTAGGTTTGAACTCAGCTTGAGATTCTCCAGTGCTTTAAAAAAAACAGTCAGAGAAAACCAATCCTTCTCTGCTCCACTCATTTTTATGCATCTGTTAATAAATGGGAGTAATCACAGAACTTCCTCAGCAGAGACACAATTGTAGAATATTTTAGCAGGTGCATGTTAGGTGAGTGTTACCTACAATACCACCTCCTTTCAGAGAGGCCCTGAACAGTTACATCCAAATTATCATTAACTAAAGACATGCACATACAAAAACACTGCCAACGCGTCACCAATGAGCACTGGCCTGCTTCATTTCATGTGATAACAGAGAGTTGGCAGACATACGCTGATGGAAAATATTTCTAATTGGAGCCATCCCTGATGAGGTCTCTGTATTATAATGATTATTATAATGATTATAATGATGATAACTGTGTCATGATTGAAATTGCCTTTATATCAACAGTAGCTCAGAGACACATACAGAACAAAAACAAACCAAAAAAAACCAAGTAAAAAACAAATGAAATAACGCTGACTCCTTTTTAAGCTTTATCTGTCTGTCAGGCACAAACTCTGTCTGAAGAAGATTCCACCTGGAGTTTTTTTTTTTTTTTTATCAACACTGACATTTGGTCACTGCAAAACATTTCTCACTGAAAATGATAATTTTGCAGCGGCAGACATCCCTTATATCGCATGCATCACCACAATCTGATCAACTGAACCTTGGGTCCATGGCCATCTGCCTCCAAATTTCATCCAAATCCTCTGATTACCTTTCGGGACATCTTCCTAGCAGACCGACCACAACAGATTAGTTCAACTATAACCTCATTTGTTGATTGGGGTAAATATACTTTTTTTTTTTTTTTTTTTTTTTTTTACATATATTGCACAGTTCAGGCTTCTACTTTAAGTGTTATATTTAAACCCTTTCATGCATAGTGGTCACTACAATGGACAGCTATTCAAAGATGTTCTCTTATTTCCTCCTGAGACCCAGCAATGCATCTTTGTCTTCTGTAGTGGACACAAGTTTCACATCTTTACTTAAAAAATAAATAAATGTCCACTGAAAAGGACATTATATATATAAAAAAAATGTATGTGAAAAAACTGTTGCATCATGCTGTTTCCAATTAAGGCAATTATTTGATGTAAAATGGCAAAAAAATGTTTACTTGCTGGGTCTCAGGAGGATATATTCATGGATTTTGTTGTTTTAGTTCCATATCTGCCAACACAGTGGACGCTTATGCATCATCTCATACACTGCAATTCATACCATTACTGTAACTTTGCTGTTCTTGATAAATCTGATCTGCAGTAACATGTTTGAGTGTAAATCAGTTGTTTGTTATCGTTATTAGACTGTAATTAACAAGTTGTTTTTTTTTTTTTGTTTGTTTCATATTATCTCCATGAAGTGAGTAATAACTAGTATTATACAGTAGTAGGTTAAAATGTGAGAAAACAACAAATTAACAGCATTAGAAATGTTTTAATTCATAGTTTTCACACAATATATCAGTAAATACATTTTTCTTTGCTTCAAATATAAAACACATGGGTTTCAGCTGAGTGGATATTTTTGCAACGCCATGAAAAATAGGTTCATAAGAAAATTTTCAATCACATTGTTTTCTTCATAACTAAAGAGGAATAAAAACAGGGCGAAAAAAAATCCTGCTTAAGGTTCTCATAATTCATGCATGAAAGGGTTAATAAAGGAAATTATCACAGTATCTGTGTTAAGAGCTTTGGGATAACACTGGTCTACAAGTAAAATGCTTCCAGAATAAAAATAGTTAAACTTTACCAAATTTGAATCACTAACAGATTTTTTAAAACATAACCTAATTTGTTGATTGTTGATACGGGCAGCCATGGCTCAGGAGTAGGTCGTCCAATAACCAAAGGGTTGGGGGTTTGAATCCCGCTCTGTCCTAGTCGTGTGCTGTTGTGCAAGACACCTCACCCACCTTGCATCCAGTGTTACTCACACTGGTGTATGAATGCGTAGGAATGTTTGGCGCATACTGGCAGCCACGTCTGCGTCTGTATGTGGATACATATGTGGTTTACCACCACCAGAGTGTGAATGTGAGAGCGAATGAATATGGATCAATAATGTAAAGCGCTATAGAAATCTAATCCATTATTATTATTATTATTATTATTATTATTATTATTATTATTATTATTATTTTTATTATCCAGGATGCGATTTGTTGGGAGGTGGGGTGGAAGAGATCAACCCTTCCTCTGGTTTTTACATCCCTACTTCTGCTTAATGAATTTCATCCTCTGTGGGGGGGGGGGTAACCAATGTAAATAACAGCAGGTTGTGACAGTTTTCTTCCACCTATATCCTACATTAATGGCACTAACGTTCACCTGAACTGAACTGAACTGTTAGTATTGTCAGAATTCGCGAATGTCCCCATGCACTGGGGCGCCGTAAAGGAGGGTAAACGTGACAAATTCATGGAGCCCAGCATTTGTGGGGGGCCCACAGAGCAGTGGAGGGGGTCCAGTGGATACAGGTTAGAAGTTGTGAACATTTCATGTAAGATCCGCTGAGTAATAGAGGAATAGAACCTGGGAGTTGGACGTTGAAAGTATGTAAAGTTTCACATTGGTTTCACGCCAGCATTAGTAATGTTAGTTATGGACTGCACCCCCATGTACATAACCCCCCCCACCCCATGTTTTTTGACAAATGTCACCCTGATTATTATTATTAGAATAAAGAAGTATAAAAAATAAAAAATAAAAATAAATAAACAAATTAAATTAAATTAAATTAAATTTAAAAAAGTCAAAAGTGCTAGTTGGTTGTAGTTTCTAAGTAGTAGTAATAATGTTGTAATCTTGACCCAAAATGTGAAATTCTTAGAATTAATGATAAAATGGGTTTAATTCAAAAGGAATGTTTGTCTTAGTTACCAGATCTACCTCAAAACACTGTCTGCACATGACAATACATTCACTTCTCAGGTTCTTTCTAGTGGAACGTTTATAAATCCATTGTATAAATGTACATAAACCAAAATGTATGTGTAATAACACACCATCACATGAGCTAACCAGCACTTTTGTAATTTGGTTTCTGATTCATCTTATTAAAGGTGCTGGAGACTTTTGTGACCAGTTTTTCATCAAATCTGTCAAACCTCAGTCATATCCTCAGTATCATGAATCTGTAAGTCTGTCCGTCATTACTCACCTGAATCTCTTGCATTATGGTGAACAGTTTCTTAGTGGCATCCACCGTAAACAGTTCATGTGTTTGCAAACGAGTAACTCAGGCATCTTTGGAATTTTGTTGCGATGTGCATTGTGGGAAACGAAGGCTCGCGCAGCTGCCTGACAGTGGCAGCTGGAACAGACACGATCAGAAACAGCAGGAACTCCCTTCCTTCTATGGATATTCCTCCAGCCGTTTCCGCATTTCCGTGTTTGTTTCATCCATATAATACCATATGGTCACACTGCCGCTGCCGCTGTAAGGTGGCTGCGCAAACCTCCGTTTCCCACAATGCATGTCGCGACAAAATTCCGAAGCTGCCCGAGTTATCGCCCAACTCTGTTTGTAAAGAAATGGTTTGTTTATGGTGGATGACATTTCGAAAATGTTCACCATAATGCAAGAGATTCAGGTGAGTAATCACAGAAAGACTTAGAGATTCATGATACTGAGGATATGACTGAGGTTTGACAGATTTAATGAAAAATTGGTCACAAAAGTCTCCAGCACCTTTAAAGTATGTAAGACTGAGCATATTTAAAGGTGGGGTCTGAGATCTTGGAAAAACGGTTCGAGCAAGCTCCATTTGGAAAATACTCATTTCAAAAGTCCAAACCCCTTTCTTCAGACATCCTCCGGAAGCCACGCCTCCAGAGTACTGGCATGTGCAATGGTTGTTCCTGAGGGTTCACGAGTGCTGCACAGAAACAATTCACCCGGCTACGGCCCCGACCCCGGCATCAATCCATGCATCCCTCGTTCAGTCTCCTCCAACACCCCCGCTCTTCCAGAACAGCCCCAGTTCATACCTATCTGGCTAATGTTACATTTCCTAATATAACTAATATAGCCAAGCTCTGGCTCTGGCTTCGTTTCCTGTACAAGTGCTTCAAGCCTCTGAGAACGCACGATTCATGCATGAAGAGGGTTACGCCCAGAGGGGGGAGGGACAAATGGCAGTTGATTTTGGTAGACATATCACCGTTCAATCATTTTGATAGACCGTATATCATCATTCGTATAACCCCCTCAATTTTCAGTGTGTCTCGTAAGGCCTTTTCCACAAACCCAATCATATCGCTTCCCTTGGACTTTTCAGGCACTGCAAAAATTCTCAAATTCTTCCTTCTCGATCGTCCCTCAAAGTCCTCACATCTTTCCACCAAATCCTTTTGAATTCGACAGCTATGAATCAGTACCTTTGACAATGTGACTTCCTGGTCTTCATTTGCTGCGATCCCCGACTCCATTTCATTCATCCTTTTATCCAGCTCTTTGATTTTTTTCTTAATCTCACTTACGTCCTTCTTCATGACATCAAAATTTCCTGGCAGAATTCTTTGATTTCTCTCAAAATTTGACTGAGTCTTTCCACGTTTTCCTCCTCAGACGCCGAGTCAATTGCTTAGCGTTCTCTTTGTGTAGATGTTTTCCTCTTAGCCTTCATTTTTCTTCTCTTTCTCAGCTTTTTTCTATATCTACAGAAACAGTATCATTTAATACACCTCTATATTTTAATACACCTCTATATTATTGGCTGTCGATTATTGGAACTTTGCCAATATTTTTGTATCTGTTTATAATTGTTTGTTCTCTGGCAACTATCTAATCACAGTGCCATCAGCGCCATCTTGACACACATGCTAAAAGCTTGTAATGTGTACAGATAACACGCCAACTAAAAGTGGTGTGTTATCTGTATGCAATTCATGATATCGCGTTGTTACCTTGTGTTGTTTATTCTTAGTTTATTAGTTTATTTGAGGGGGAAAGTGCACATTAATCCACATTGATGTAAATGCACCAGAGTTAGAAAAACCACTATTTTTCATCTGTAGTTCTTGGACAGATTGAACATTTGACATCACCCTAAAAGCAAAGGCCTAAGATTAACGTTACAATTATGTTGATAATTTCTATGTGGAACATTATGTAAGATACGTCTACACTGTACTGTCATGTACTATTTCAAACATGCATACAGACACGCATAATTCAGACACACTATAATATCAGTATTACCTCTAGAAGACGTTATGACATGCACAAAGACACGAGGACGGACTGCAGCAGCAAGATCATGAGATCACGTTGTGTGTGACGCCAGTTTTTTGCATTTGGCTTGTTATATGTACGCATTTTCATCCTTTCACATGTTATTTAACGCCATTTGATGGCGTGTCAATGTGCTAGCTGCTAATTGCTAACCCTAACCACTAATTGCGCTAATGGCGTGTTATTTTACGCAACATAAATATACACGCTGAAAGCTCAGAATGCGTACAGATAACACGGCAACTAAAAGTGGTGTGTTATCTGTACGCAATTCATGATATCGCGTTGTTACCTTGTGTTGTTTATTATTAGTTTATTTGAGAGGGAAACTGCACATTAATCAACACTGATGTAAATGCACCAGAGTTAGAAAAACAGCCCTTTTTCATCTGTTTTCCCTGGACAGACTGAACATTTGACATCAACTTAAAAGCAAAGGCCTAAGATTAACGTTACAATTCTGTTGATAATTTCTATGCGGAACATTATGTAAGATACGTCTACACTGTACTGTCATGTACTATTTCAAACATGCATACAGACACGCATAATTCAGACACACTATAATATCAGTATTACCTCTAGAATACATTATGACATGCACAAAGACACGAGGACGGACTGCAGCAGCAAGATCATGAGATCACGTTGTGTGTGACGCCAGTTTATTGCATTTGGCGTGTTATATGTATGGTTTTTCATCCTTTCACATGTTATTTATTGCCATTTGTCAATGTGCTAGCTGCTAATCGCTAACCCTAACCACTAATTGTGCTAATGGCGTGTTATTTTACACAACATAAATATACACGCTGAAAGCTCAGAATGCGTACAGATAACACGGCAACTAAAAGTGGTGTGTTATCTGTACGCAATTCATGATATCGCGTTGTTACCTTGTGTTGTTTATTCTTAGTTTATTAGTTTATTTGAGAGGGAAACTGCACATTAATCAACACTGATGTAAATGCACCAGAGTTGGAAAAGCCGCTATTTTTCATCTGTTTTCCCTGGACAGACTGAACATTTGACATCAACTTAAAAGCAAAGGCCTAAGATTAACGTTACAATTCTGTTGATAATTTCTATGCGGAACATTATGTAAGATACCTCTACACTGTACTGTCATGTACTATTTCAAACATGCATACAGACACGCATAATACAGACATACTACTATATCAGTATTACCTCTAGAAGACGTTTCTATGCACAAAGACACATGAGGACGGACTGCAGCAGCAAGATAACACAGGGCAGCAAGAGAAAGCACGGCACAAAGACACTGAGAACAAATAAAGTACAACTGCCTGCACCGCATGAAGAATAGACATATCGTAAACAATCCTGGTTTTCATTCATACAATACCCATGACATTATGCACAAAATGCTGAATCACATTAAAAAATATACTTACATTGTAAAAAAAAAAAAAAAAAAAAAAAAGTATTGTTGTTGGTTCGTGATGGAAACAGTTTCAACTTGTGGGTTTTATTTTTGGAAAATAAAAACCTCAGGTAAATAGCATCCTTCATTTTACGAGCCCACCTTGAATTAATCCCATTTAAGGGTTTAGCTACAGTGTGCACAGCAGTATTCACTCAAACTAATCCATATCACACCCACGTACAACACCTATGTACACAGACTTCAGTGTGTGTGTGTGTGTGTGTGTGTGTGTGTGTGTGTGCAGATACACACATATGCATGCATTCACACCCACCTCCCCTCACACACACCCACACCTCTCTCTCTCATGTAAGACAGGGACGCTGTACTCTATGTAAAAGCACTAAATGGGTACTTTGTAACTTAATCGATATAGATATGCATAATAGATACAGTTTTCTGCGAGTAAACTGCCACCCCCAAAATAGAAAACCTCTGGACCGTGTTGTAATAAAAAAGACCATTTTCCTGTACGTTGTGCAGGTTGAAGGACTCGTTGTAATGAACAGAACCTCCCCATAGCCTTCATAAACATACTCTCACAGTAGGCATCTCCTGGACGCTACGATATAACATGAAACGTGAACAAAGAAATCTCCCCATTCTCTTTCATTTTTCCGCACATGAATATTCAGCAGGCGAGTCTTAGATGTGTCATCTGTAAAGTGGGAGCACAGGTGGATAAGAATCTTTACATAAAACACAAATGAATGAAGTATTGCGACTGTCTCTGGGGCTTTCAGCATCAACACGGCCTCAGGGTAAAAACGAGTGTGCGTGGAAGACTTGAGAAACGCAAAGGGAGTGTAAAGAGTGAGTAAATACTCAAGGTTAGCTTTCATCTCTCTCCTTTAAGCGTTAATTCCTTCCAAATGTGAAACTGGCGGTTTTGCAGATGTTTTTTTTTTGACCAGTATAAGACACAAATATTTTATATAACCTCAAACAGCTCCTTATTATTACTCTCTTATATTTTTATCACGCCATTTATCAAGTCCTTCAATACGCTTCGTCATATAGAATTTTCTAGAAGGTTGCTCTTTCAGATCGTGAAATGCCTTTTTCTCCAGGACAACGGTCTTAACTATAGCCATGAATCACTGTATGGTTTGTTTTGTCGGTTCACCAGCCATAGGTAGAAATGTGCGTATTACATAAGGACGTCTTTAGACACATCCCACAATAGGAAGAGGATAATTTAGAGACAAATTATGCATATTATCACTCTGACAGTTTTCAGAGGGAGCTTGTGAATGATTTTGAGTACTTGATGACTATTCATTTCTATGCAGCCCCATTACTTTTTCTACCTTCAGTTGAAATCTTGTAATGGCACATTGAATGCTACTGAAAAGACACTAAGTGTGCTTTGAAATGCCTTTAATTTTTGAAAGGATCATCCAATTAGCCATTGTATCTCGCAGTGTGCCATTCAGATTCACTACAGTGAAATCAAAATGGAGTGTGTCAGAAAACACTATCATTTTTTTGCCGCAACTATTCCATAAAGCGGTAAATCCACTTACAGAGCACGGATCGTCACATATCCTGAAATGTTTGAAGGAAAAGCAAAGGGGAGGTTGGATGCAGAATTGAATGTCAGATATTAACATTATTTTACAAACCAAAAAGAATTGAATATGGAGAATAAAATGAAAGCAACCCAACATTTCTAAATGCTTAGATAGATAGATAGATAGATAGATAGATAGATAGATAGATAGATAGATAGATAGATAGATAGATAGATAGATAGATAGCATTATGGTTTTACTTTATACTTTTAACAGTACATTTGCATTTTATCATTTCTTGAGCATCTGTCATGTTTTTGTGTAAATTTTCTGTATCTTTGCATAAAGAACACATAAAAACATTAAATGTTCAACTGACAGTTTCATTAAATT
This sequence comes from Sphaeramia orbicularis, assembly GCF_902148855.1. Lineage (NCBI taxonomy): Eukaryota > Metazoa > Chordata > Actinopteri > Kurtiformes > Apogonidae > Sphaeramia > Sphaeramia orbicularis. Next base: position 57,256,109 of record NC_043961.1, read on the forward strand.
ACATCATATAAATGTAACCTAAAATCTATCCACACAGTCTTTTTCTGTGAAGTGTGCGCACATAATGAAAGTATGACATCAGGAAGTCTCTTTGGAACTTGAAACACACGTTGGACCAGTGCTTAATTGTGCTTTCTCCACAGTGCATCAGCTTTTGAATTCTACTGTCAAAAAGACAGAAATTGAGTTGATTTGAACCACTGACCTCAAAGCGGACATCTTAAATGGTCTCTAAAAAGCTTCCATAATAGACAATTAGTATCATCCTTGCATCTTCCTGTTTTCCGAATCCTTCTTGGGCCATCTCCCTCACAGCCACAGAACTCCAGGACTTGGCATTTGAACATCGGCCCTGGAAGACGCCGGCTAATTAGTTCCTGAGGAAAGAGCCATCCATCTTCCTTAGGAAGTGATGTGTCCACTTCTACAGCTGTGGTCAGTGAACTTTAAATTAGAATGTCTTCAACTCAGTGGATAGAGAGAAAAGTAAATAACAATAAATAAACAAGCAATAATGTAGGTCGCACCAACAAAATACAGAAGATCCAACTAGAAAAAAAAGCCAAAATGCTTCGGAATGTTTATTACAAAAGTGCAAAAACAAAAATGTTGTATAACATGTAGTTGCATAACATGTTGCTTATTTTTGCCCTGACCCTAAAACCAAGCCTTTAACCATGAAGTGATTGAGAAATAACTGCAATGGTAATGATAACAGAACGACACGTAACATAACATAACATAACATATGGTAGCATAGCTTTAAAAATAGCTTTAAGTCAGATATTGGAGAGATGCGTATGTCTCTTTTGGAAATGTGACACCAAACAGAACATCACTACCAGTGTTGGTTACTTACAAACTGTAATCCATTACAGATCCCTTGTTACTGTTATTTAAAAGTAATTCCTTACCATACAATATTACTGGCTCAGAATTATGATGCGTTCAATGACTCCTGTATTACATCTGAGTTACATACAGACTCTCGTCATAAATAGCGCATGTAAAGTAGAGCACCCGCCCCCCTCCCCAATACAAGACATAGGAGAGCCTTGGGATGCATAAATTTGCACCCCGAAGTGCATGTGGATGGATAGCTCAGTAAGTAACGCTGCGGTGTACGATGTTCGAATTCAGCATTTTTTTCAACATTTACATGTTCAAACAGGACACTGGTAGATAAATTCGCAATTGATAAAGAATTCTAATTAGTCATAGAAACGTTAGCTTACTTTGTCATTGCTGATCATGTGGATCATGCTAACTAGCTTCTGTAAAGCAGGGTTAGGGTTAGTAATGAGTGTCAACGGACGATTTGAATCACCGGACGATGTGAGTCGCACATGTTTAGAAGCATTTATCTCTGTCTGCCATCTTTTACAACTCACTACGGCAACCTCGCAAGGACAAATCACTGTTGTATGAGTCAAATTATGTAAAAGTACAGAGACTTGACGTTACCTTCAAGGAGTGTCTTTCTAGCGATCAGAAGTGATTTTGAGAGCCAATTTATATGCCTATTTTCGGTTTCTTTCACAGCTGAGAGCAGGGTGTGATTTGTCCAAAAACCAAAGGGGGGGCTGTTTTTTTGTTTTTTTTTTAATTCCCAACACTGATTACTACTAATATTTCTGTAAAATCCAAGGTGCATTCAGTGACACATAACACTAGACATTAATAAATCAAACACATGTCAGACGTGTCTATAACACTGGGTTACAAAAAATGTTTTTTGCAAGTTGTCTAGGTTTTTTCAACTGAATTAGGACCATTTTGCACCACTAAATCCAAAAATGACATCTGTTTTTCTCAATCAGGTCAGGTTTTTTTGCCAATTTGATTTTGAAAAATTTGATGCATGACTTGCATACCACGTGTGGCGCCCAAACTTTATCTTGGTCACCAAGTTTAATACCAAAATGAGATTGGTAAGCACACTTTATGAAACTTGTGACTTGATTCCTGTTAGGTACAATGGTGTATTCACCGCAGATGTAGCAGAATATGTCAGGCTTATTTTTGCAAGATCTTCTAGTCGAAGCCATTTCATTCACCTGTAATATTAAAAAAAACATTAATCATAAATTGGCAAAAGTAAAATCTTCAGAACTCGTTTATTGCAAGAAATATGAAAGAATTTTGTATCATATGATGTGAAAATGCCCATAAATGTAAGAAAATTTTTTAAAAAGCCAATATGTAGCATAGTTCAGAAAGTTGACCTGATTGAGCAAAATTAAAGTGATTTTTGGATTCAGCACACCAAAATGATCCTAAATCAGCTCAAAAAACTTAAACAATAAATTTGTTGTTGACAAGTGTAATAGCTCATGTCTGTTTTAATGCTGATTGTGTTGTAGATGTGAAATATTACAGAGGCATGAAAGTCAGTTTGTAGTTGTGGAGAGCTCTGTGTGTATGTGACTCAGCTCATTAAAGACAAACATTTAAGGGTTTTTTGCCGTTTCTGCAGTTTTCATTACGGACCAATGAATCCATGAGCTGAAATGTGAGGAATCACCTGAAACGCTTGAAAATCTGATGCAATGTTGCCGATTGTGGGCGCAAACACTCCAACAATTCCCTCCACAATTAGGCTCAACCCATTCATTGTGGATTCAGTCCTTAATGTGTAATATTTAATTAGTAAATTTTCATGTATTGTATCACAGCATGAGCTCAGCATGTGTCCGTTAATGTGAAAATCTGCTTCAGGCAGCGATGCAAAATTTAAACAAGGTAGAATGTACTGTGTGTTCTGTGGATAAACACAAAGAATACCACCTTACATTTTGCACAGTCAAACACTGTGAATGTAAGCTATGGTCATGGCCATCCCTGAATGCATGGTAATAGAAAAAAAAAACCCTCTTTGCAATGATGATCGAAGATGGAGAAACACAATCAAAGCTGACAAAAGGAATTAACAGCTAATGTGTGAAGCTTCCCACGTCTAAAGTTATTATATATCACCTGTGATTTCAGATAATTAAAGTGGAAGTTTATTTAGGACAAAATACATTGCTTGTAGGAAAAATTTGAGATGCATTTTAAGCATGAACTTTGTTGGTTTTTAATTGTATAGAGCAGTGATTTCCAACCTTTTTTTGGCTCATGACCCCATTTTAACATCACAAATTTCTGGTGACCCCAGACATTCAAAACGGAGACATTGTTTTGCTAAAATGTATTTGGTTTTGATCATGTAATAGTTTGCTGTACTGTCTTTCAAATAATCATTAATTTTAGAGGACATTTAGTCTACATACTGTATATTATTATGGACGGAGGCAGAAAAGCCAGGTGTAGATCAAGGTTATAATAGTTTTGGATGGGGATGTCTGATAATATCGGCCCGATACTGGCATAAAAATGTAATGTCGGTGAATATCGTTATCGTTTTTTTTTGCGTATCATTAAAACCGATAAAATAATGCCTTGATTTCGCTGGCATTTACTGACACGTAAACGAAGCATTGTTTGTAGCTGAAAGAAATGTGCAGTTTTCAAAATTGTACAGTAGAGTTACCACACTGTAATAGACTCATGGAGGGAGGGAGAGAAAAGAAATAAATATGGCATTTTTTCCACAACTTAAGTTGAAGTATGTATTCTTTGCACAGACAGTGTTTACATTTTGAAAGCCCTGTTGCATTTGAGAATGCATCCGATGGGGCATCACAATAAAATTAGGCATGATGTGTTAATTCCATGACAGGAGATATGTGATGTTACCTAAAATTAGTTTAATATCCCACATATATCGGCAGTGGTATCGGTAGATATTGGAATTGGACATTAAGCATTGGACAATATCGGCATATCGGTTTTTGGCAAAAAAGCCAATATTGTACATCCCTAGTTTTGGATTTTTTAATATAGTTTAGTTTTATTTCGTTTTGACTTTTTTTGTCTAATTCAATTAGTTTTCATTAGTTTTTAGAGCAGGTTTGCTAGTTTTTATTAGTTTTTGTTATTTTCTAAATGCTCAGTTTTAGTTTAGTTTTAGGTTTGTTTTTTTTTTTTGATATCTTTTATCTTCTTCGCTGTCGTATTCAAATAAATCCCAGACAGGACTCTTTCTCCCAACTCCCATCTGCTTTCTCCCAACTTTATTCTCCGTGTTTCCAGGTAGAGTGGGGACCAGAAGACGACTGGAAACCACAAGTGATGAGAAGTGACGGACCGTTAAATATCATATGGAGCCAAGAACTAAAATCGCTAGAGTGAAATAAATCGCTTTCGTATCAATCCGACATCGCCAAAGACAAAAACGAAGGGAATTTGATCCATAATTTTTATATGTTTTAGTTAGTTTTGTAAACACACAATACAGTTTCAGTTAGTTATCGTTTTTTTCTTTTAATTAAAGTTTTTATTTATTTCAGTTAGCAAAAATGTTTTTACAATTCTAGTTTTCGTCATTTTGTTAGTTTTCATTAACGATAATAACCTTGGTGTAGATTACTGCACGAAATGAGAATTTGGTTTTCCTTGATCAGGATATGTACAGTCAGTCCAGCTTGGATTTACAAGGCTGACAATTAATACTGAACAAACAAGAACTCAAACTATGAATTATGAAAGAGCTGCAGCATCTGAAACTGACCACAGTGAACATTTGACAGATAAACAGAACCACAGTGCTTCAGTTTTAGACTCACAGTTTGTCATGTCTTTTATGGATTGGGATTGTCTTTCTCAACTCACCATGTATAGTTTTATTAGTAAATTTCTATGTCTATGGTCTATGTCTATATATATATATATATATATATATATATATATATATTTTTTTTTTTTTTTTTTTTTTTTTTACTAAGTTTTTCTTTTTTTTAATCAATTACTACAAATTTCAGGCAACCTCATTTACATTCCAGACGACCCCACATGGGGACCTGACCCTAAGGTTGAAAAACACTGGTATAGAGGACCTACAATAGGACTGGACTCCACAACAATGTATCAACTCAACTTCTACTTTGACAAAAAGATTGAGTGAAAATGTTTTAGTAAAAGACCACATCTTCATTCTGAAACACTGATTTTCCCTCTGTGAACCTCTCTAATGTCCTCCCCTTGACTGGAACTGTTATGACCACTTCTAAGAGTTGAGGAAATTGTGTTGAAGTTTGCTTCTGCTGCTGTGATCCTTAAACATACTAATAAAGGTGAAGCTGTGCCCACAGATTAGTAGTTAACACAACAGCCACACAATAAAATTCTGTATCCATGAAGGAATTCTACCTCAGAGATGCAGTAGATGGTTGTGAGATTTGAAGGGAAATTATCGAAAATATTTAACACTGTTCTATAAGTTCTTAGAAAATATCAGGTTCAGACATTAAAGGTGGGGAAGGGGATGTTTTCCTGGAGCATTTTTTACTATATTGCTTAAAATATGGATACGCTGCGTAAAGTCAACAACAAAAACACATCTACCATCTCAATTCAATATTTCTGAATAATTTAAACTTTAAGTACTCTTTTTTTATTATTATTATTTTTTTAAACTTCACCAAAGGAGTGGATAACTTAAATGCATCATAAGGTCCATTCCATGATTTCACACCCACAATTCCAATTCATTTAGACTTCACATCTGCCCTCATCCTAATCCACTCACACATATCAAAATCTCTGAAATTCTAATGACTCTCTCTTAATTCCAAGAAACCACACCTGAACTTTGCAACAATACTATTTTCATCCTTCATGTTCCCTATACCTATTTAGAAACAATTCTTTATACCTCTTCTTAAATACATTTATGTATATACTTTCCTTTATCTCCTGTTCTAGATTGTTCCACAAAGTGTTACAGTCACACAAAACATTTAGTAACAGGCAGAATATTGTTGAAATTGCATTTACGTTTCTTAAGACATTTCTGTTTCTTCATATTTGTTCAGTTTATTCACGTTTTTTGTAAAAGTATAGTTTGGTAATGTAAACACTTTGATGTAATTTTGCTTTTTTACACCTAAAAAAACACAAAGAGAGAATTTGGGGTTGTGATTATTTATAGGTTATTATGATCATATTTTACTTGTTCTGACCCACTTGAAATCTAATTGGACTGTATGTGTCTGTATGTGGAACCTGCATTAAAATGATTTCAACACCATTTATTGTTAATATCTTCAGAGTCATTTTTTTCACAAATTCATCCCGTGGGCCAGATTGGACCCTTTGGCGGGCTGGATTTGGCCCCCGGGCCGCATGTTTCACACCTGTGATGTAGAGGGCTTCAATACTCATGTATCAAATATGATACCTTTGGCGTTATAGGGTTAAGGTACATCACAAGAGTATTATGTGTATTTATTAGGGGTGGGCAAGTTAACATGTTGTTACCGCGTTAACGCATTCATTAAATAACGCCGACAATTTTTTTATCTCACATTAACGCCGTTTAATTATTGTTCTGCCTTTCAAGCAAGTCTTAGTTGATTTATACATACGAACTCTTATTTTGAAACTCATGCTTTTATTTTGGCGGTCAACATGCCAGTTGAGAGGAGAAAAGAGCGAACTTTACAAGTAATACTGAATCAAACTTTGTGCAACTCCTGCAGTTCAACACCTGTATGTATCAATCATTCTGTTGTTTGCTAAATAATTTCACATGCAAACGTGCCGTTAGGAACATGTTTATGACGTTATTTTGGATGTGTTTATTACAATGTGTTATTAACATGTTTAAGCTAATTCGTTTATGCTAGCAGTCGGAGATGGATTGCTAATTCTTTATGCAGGCTCATGTTAGGTTTATGTAAATTCATTGGTTGTGTTTAAGTATAATATACCAGCCTTTGAACTAACCTTTACTTATTTACGATGTGAATGTTGTATTAGCAGTCCTTTTATCTCGATGCTAACTTGAATGGGAAATTCTATAGACATGCTAACGATTAGCATTTATAGCTCAATTTAAGATTTACAACGTCTTTTTATCCAGCAACAAAGGTTCACATCAGAGATATTTGATACTATTCATTCTTACAACAACTGAACATTAAGTACTCACAGGCAAACGTTTTTGGGGCCATACAAACAGAGTGAAAGAAACATGTCTGTTACTTCATTCTTATGTCCGAACTAACTACAGTAACAGCGAAAGGACAAAACATACGTTAGTCCAACTTATTCTGACCACTTCAGGGCCCCTTTTGCTTGCTTTGAACAACTGAACATCACATATTAATGGGCTTATTAGTATTAGTACTTATTAGTGGGCTTAAGACTCCTGTCAATCACTCACAACTGTAAATACACTGGTGGGGAGATAAACATGTAAAGTAGTGGTTTTTTACATGGACATTTTCATTTTAAATGTCTTCAGATGATGAGGTTGAGAAGGGCAGTTGTTTGGAAGCACTGACATGTGCAATTATTTTTATCACCGGAGTACTTCCAGTCTGGAATATCACTGAAAGGCAATACACGCTGTTGATGCCCCCCCCACACACACACACACACAACAACAACTATGTGATTAATTGCGATTAATTGCAGAAATTTATGCAATTACAGAGTGGGGAAGCAAAATTTACAATATTTTGAGGCAGGGATTGAAAGACAGTGTATGACCAATTAGTTTATTGAAAGTCATGAGAATTTATTTGCCACAAGAAAATTGACATAATAGAAAATGTTTTTATTCTATGTGTCCTCCTTCTTTCTCAATAACTGCCTTCACACGCTTCCTGAAACTTGTGCAAGTGTTCCTCAAATATTCGGGTGACAGCTTCTCCCATTCTTCTTTAATAGTATCTTCCAGACTTTCTCGTAATAGTTTTGCTCATAGTCATTCTCTTCTTTCCATTCTAAACAGTCTTTATGGACACTCCAACTATTTTTGAACTCTCCTTTGGTGTGACGAGTGCATTCAGCAAATCACACACTCTTTGATGTTTGTTTTCCTGATTACTCATATGGGCAAAAGTTTCTGAAAAGGTATGGATAATAGTGTTAGGTATGATTATGACATCAGTATATGTTTGGTTTCAAAGCAATTGACGTAGTGCCTGCTGAGAAAAAACAACTAAATATTCATTGTAAATTTTGTTTCCCCACCCTGTAATCGCGATTAAAATTTTTAATCGCTGCCCATCACTAGTATTTATACACAGTATGCATTAAAAGTGACATGTTGGGAGTCATATTTTAAAACATGTGTCTCCAGATCAAAAATTCAGCTAAAGTCGGAGGATTTCATGACCCCAAATACCATCAATCTGCTGTGAATTGGATGGGATATCACTGTAATCTTTGTGTCTCCCTTTTGCTCGACCACTGCTTTAGTTGCTTCAAACCACAGATTCCCTTCAAAACCTGAAAGGACTCGGAGAAAAGGAATGTGAGCCAAAGCTCAGCTGATACTAGGATGATGTGAAGCAGCTGCACTCAAGTGTGACTGCTCCCATTTAAATCTCCATTCATCCCCACAGTATGTTGTTAGCATGAATACAGGAACTGGTATCGCTTGATGTGTTTATTTTTATTTTTTTCTCCCCCCAATTTGATGGATTGTTCAGCCAGCAGTGATATTCAGAACTGCAGAGATGAAGCTTGAATTATTTCTCGCAATATCATTGAATACAGTTGAAAGCGCTTTTGTACAGAAACTTCAAGGAAAGCGAAAGGTGATATTTTGTTATTTCTTTGTTATTTTCTCTCTTAAATGAAACAATACAAGAAGTTATGGGCTTATGTGGAATATGGAACGACTACTGCACTACTCCGAGAAGAAAACTGCAAACAATTTCCCTCTGTCTATGCTTTGAGACAGAAAATGTATGGATGTTTACACTGCAAAGACTAATATTAGTGCTTGAGCTGCAGTATAAGGCACTTGAACACACAGCTGCATGATACAGACTTGCTGCTTTTGATTACAGTGACATTGCATTTTTTTTTTTTTTTTTTTTTTAAAGTTCTGGTTGTAACTGAACTCTGTGTTGAATTCTAAGGATAGCAGGCAAATCCCTTGCAATTTCAACAAGATATATGTGATCGGCCATTTCCCTGTGTAATTTATTGGCAGCCGATTTTGCAGAGGTTAAGCAATTAATTTGATCCAGTGAAGTCTGACTTCATCTCTGGTGACTGACTTGGCTGTACTGAGGAATTTAGATGAAGTGACACATACAGAATTAAACCTCGCAAACTAATCTGGGTCTACATCAACAACCTGCGCTTAGCATGTGAAGAGCTGTGAAAGATGAGCATCTCAGTCTCTTATTGCACCATCTGGTATGGACGGGTATGATGAAGGGCTTATATATCCTCGTAGTATAAATTGAGGAAAAAAAAAAAAAAAAAAGTGTAACTGTAATAATTCTAAAACACAGGTGAAACACAGGCCAAAACCGGCCGGCCAAAGGTTCCAATCTGGCCCGCAGATGAATTTACAAAGTGCAAAATGCAAAAATTACCTTGAAGATATTAACAGTCAAGGGCATCAAACTCAAAAATAACAGCATAATAACCTAGAAATAATGACTCCAAATTTTCTTCTCGGTTTAATGTGAAAAAAATAATATGACATTATGCCTATAAATAGTGGCAACACCCGTTTTTTCTCTTTGATTTATTGCAAAGAACATTAAATTCTGATATCCTTTAACAAGAAAATGTCAATAACCTCAACAAATATGAACAACCTGAAATGTCTAAAGAAAAATAAGTGCAATTTTAACATTATTCTGCCTGTTTTGTGTCTTGGTAGATCTGATCTGTAATGCACATGTAGAAATCATAAGTTGAGGCAGAATATTGATAAAATTGTACTTATTTTTCTTCCGAAATTTCAGTTTTTTCAGGGTTTTCACATCTTTTTTGTTTTGGATAGAAATAGTTTCATCATTTAATGTTATTTTTTGCACTAAAAAATTTGGAGTTGTCATTATTTATAGGCCAGTGATTTTCAACCTTGGGGTCGGGACCCCAAGATGGGGTTGCCTGGAATTCAAATGGGGTTGCCTGAAATTTCTAGTAATTGATAAAAAATTTTAACTTACTAATCAACATTTACATTATATTATCTAAATGTTGTCTAAAATTAACATTTATTTGCAACATATTATAGCAAACTATTACACGATCAAAAACAAATTAATTTTAGCAAATAAAAGGTCTCCGTTTTGAATGTCTGGGATCACCTGAAATTTCTAATTATTTATATACAAAAAAATTAAAACTTACTAATAAAAATTTACATTATATAGTCTAAATGTTGTCTAAAATTAACATTTATTTGCAAAATATTATAGCAAACTATTACACGATCAAAAACAAATTAATTTTAGCAAATAAAAGGTCTCCGTTTTGAATATCTGGGGTCACCTGAAATTTCTAATAATTTATTAAAAAAAAAAAAATTAATTAATTAAAACTTACTAATAAAAATTTACATTATATTGCCTAAATGTTGCCTAAAATTAACGTTTATTTGCAACATATTATGGCAAACTATTACACGATTAAAAACAAATTAATTTTAGCAAATAAAATGTCTCCGTTTTGAAAGTCTGGGGTCACCTGAAATTTCTAATGATGTATAAATAAAAATTAAAAATTAAAACTTACTAATAAAAATTTACATTATATTGCCTAAATGTTGTCTATAATTAACATTTATTTGCAACATAGTATAGCAAACTATTACATGATCCTAAAACAAATTAATTTTAGTAAATAAAATGTCTGTTTTGAATGTCTGGGGTTGCCTGAAATTTCTAATAATTTATATTAAAAAAATTAAAACTTACTGATAAAAATTTACATTATATAGTCTAAATGTTGTCTAAAATTAACATTTATTTGCAAAATATTATAGAAAACTATTACACGATCAAAAACAAATTAATTTTAGCAAATAAAATGTCTCCATTTTGAATGTCTGGGGTCGCCTGAAATTTCAAATAATTTATAAAAAAAAAAATTTAAAAAAATTAAAACTTACTAATGAAAATTTACATTATATAGTCTAAATGCTGTCTAAAATTAACGTTTATTTGCAACATAGTATACCAAACTATTACACGATCAAAAACAAATTAATTTTAGCAAATAAAATGTCTCTGTTTTGAATGTCTGGGGTCACCTGAAATTTCTAATAATTTATTTTTAACAAAAAGAAAATAAAAAATTAAAACTTACTTATAAAAATTTACATTATATTGTCTAAATGTTGTCTAAAATTAACGTTTATTTGCAACATATTACAGCAAACTATTACACAATCAAAAACAAATTAATTTTAGCAAATAAAATGTCTCCATTTTGAATGTCTGGGGTCGCCTTAAATTTCTAATAATTTATAAAAAAAAAAAAAAAAAAAAAATTAAAAATTAAAACTTACAAATAAAAATTTACATTATATAGCCTAAATGTTGTCTAAAATTAACACTTATTTGCAACCCAGTATAGCAAAGTATTACATGATCAAAATTAAAAATTTAAAAAAATTCAAATTAATTTTAGCCCCAAAAAAAAGTCTTTGTTTTGTGAAATTTGTGATGTTAAAATGAGGTCACGAGCCAATAAAAGTTGGGAACCACTGTTATAGGCTATTCTGTTATTATTTTACTAGTTTAAATTGGGCGGAATGTGGCCCTGAAAGAAAACGAGTTTGACACCCCTGTTGTAAAAGAAAAACTAGTGTTTATTTATTTATTTATTTTCCCCCTGTATACCGGTTTCCGAGTATGGATGTGGCCATGAAACATCTGATGCGCAGCTTAGATGTATAGCTCTAGTGAGGCAGTTCAGCTTCCGTTGCAGGTCTCAATGGCTCATGCTTGTATGTCATGACCTCTCAACAAATACACTGAGACCCACATAAAGGACAGGTTTGGTAAAGCCAGGTACATATCTCTCTGTCCAGTGACAGCGTGTTGTGGCTCGGAGGAGATTGAGATGCGTCCTTCAGCTGTGTTTGTGATTCGCTCTTAGGCCCGGACTGCAAAGATGGAATCTCCTCGGGGGGGGGGGGGGGGGGGGGGGGGGGGGGGGGATTCATTACTGGAGTCTGCCGCCGGTGAAGGATGGTTTAAACTCTACTCCATATGGCTCAATAGATAGATATCATAAAAACAGCTTATGTGCCCTTCCCCCCTTCCTGTGATTTTCAAACATAATGGAAGCCGTAGACTGCCTTATAATTTGATCATGAAATATCATTAGAGCAAAGACACTGTTGATCATAACGACGGTAAAAGTTGAAGGACTATGCATCAGATAAAGTGAAACCATTTGTGAAAGGTATACAGAGTATGTGTTCATTTCTTCAGGCAGATGAATACCTTGTTACTCCTTAAGGCTGTGCATCGCTCCGGCTCCAATATTGCACTATTAACCCTTTCACGCATGAATTATGAGAACCTTAACCCTTCTGTATCCCATCCAGCAAGGCTCTTACTAAGCACCAAGTGTGCCATTTTAATGTCAAAAAATTTTTTCATACATTTTGTTTTTAACTCTTTTACAGTTTTTTCTATTTCATCAACTTGAGCCGTAAATAAAAATACAAAATACTCAATAATTGTCACATTTTTTAAACCTTTAAATGCTGTGTTTGTAATGTAAACAAACCATTTTTTTTGGATGCAAAAAACACAAGAAAATTATTTTTTTTCAATATACTACATAAAATGTGGATCACATATTGTTTGATTTTTGCAGCCTGGCATATGTCAATGATTAACTCCAACATCGGTTAATTTGCATCATTATTTTTGGCACTGGGTCAAATGTTCAAAAATACTAGCATCTATCACCAAGTGTGCCAAAAAGGCACACCTATAAATCAAACTATTAAATATTATATATTGATTTATTTTTCTGCTCTAATTTCTTTTTATTTTTGTAAATCAAGGTCAGCACTAATCAGACATATCAAATAATCATTCATTTTAGATTTTTTTAACCCTTTAAACGATCTCTTTTCATCATGATCTTACTACATTTTTTGATTCAAAAAACACAAAATATGATTTTTTTTTTTCCAGTATACTACATAAAAAGTGGATCACATATTATTTGATTTTTTCATCCTGGCATATGTCAATGATTAAGTCCAACATTGGTTAATTTACATTATTATTTTTGGTGCTAGGTCAAATGTACAAAAATACTAGCATCTGTCACCAAGTGTGCGTAAAATGCACACCTATAAATCAAACTACTAAATTTTATATATTGATTTATTTTTCTGCTCTAATTTGATTTTTTTTTTGTAAATCAAGGTCAGCCCTAATCATACATATCAAATAATCGTTCATTTTAGATTTTTTTTTAACCCTTTAAACATTCTTTTCATCATGATGTTACTACATTTTTTGATGCAAAAAACACAAAATATGATTTTTTTGCAAAATACTACATAAAAATTGGATTACATATTATTTGTTTTTTGCAGCCTGGCATATGTCAATGATTAACAGCAACATGAACAACGTTAATGAATTAATTTAGACCCTCACCTCTCAAATAAAGCCCAGATATCAGTAAAAACATGATTTATGCCTTAATGGCTTACGGATCAAAAACAGTGGTTATAATGGAAGAAATAGTGCGTTTTAGGCACACTTGGGAGACAGATGCTAGTCTTGTAATTTTCTTTTGTTTACAATGTGCATATTTTAGTTGGAGGCCAGAATTTTAAAGATCATGCAAAAATGAACAACTTTTGAGTTCTAACCTAATTTAAATTGTGAAAAATAATATGAAGTTTTTTAACACAAAGTGCAAAGTTTGTCTAAAAAGCGCACCCAGATACTGGAGGGTTAAACACAATTTTTCACCCTGTTTTTTTTTTTTTTTTTTACTTGCCACCAAACCCTTCTTCGGAGGAGAACTTCATTTTTAGTTTGCCAGCCGACAGGCCATAAGCTATTGTCGTCATGTGGCGTCCGTTACAAAACTTTCACTTGTCTTCTTCTCTGAAACTACAATTCCGACTGACTTCAAACTTGGTATACAGCTTCTGTATGATGATGTCAACAAAAGTTAGTGAAATTATTTGGATCCGGACCTGATTCTGGATTTGGTGCGACTTTGAAAAATTTCTCCATTATAAGAGATAGGAAGTGGATGGATGCAATAACTCAGTAAATATAAATGATATCCAGTGTAAATTTCTACAGTCCAGCCCTGATGGGGAGATGACCAAAGCATAATGTCCACATGCTGATCAGGATCTTCTTCTGGATCCGAGAACTTACGGAAAATTTAACATGGGCTCTTATGGGGAAAACATTTTAATCATCTTTTTCTCCCAAACTCCAGTTCTGATTGACTTCAAACTTGGTATACAGCTTCTGTATGATGATGTCAACACAAGGTATTGAAATTATTTAGATCCGGATCTGATTCTGGATTTGGTGTGACTTTGAAAAATGTTCCCATTATAACAGATAGGAAGTGGATTGATCCAATAAATCAGCATCAGTGATATCAAGTTGGAATTTGAATTGTTTTACAGATCTGATTGGAATATGACCAAAACATGGGCTATTTCTGTAATAGAATAAATACACAGAACTGGGTGATAATAAATGGCATCTGGATACATTTCCCAAAGCTTTTAATTTGACCGGTAAGCTACAGGGCCATTGGTCCGATTTTTAATGATACTGGAGTTATTTTATTTTGTTCAGAACAAAAGAAAATAACCCCAGTATCATTAAAACAAGAAGACAAAATTAAAATTATTGAACTATTTATTTGTAATTACAGCTTGTGTTTGAGTAACAATCTCAAACTTTATATTCGCATGTTCATCCATTCCTTTTTCGTATATGTCAGGGTAGAGACTGCGATCTGGTAGGATCGGCGATTCTACCAGTAGAGACTCCGATCGTAGTCTCTACCAGTAGAAACTCCGATCAGAGTCTCTACTGGTAGAAACTCCAATCTGAACCCTAACCCTAACCCCTAACCCCTAACCCTAACCCCTAACCCTAACCCTTCTACTGGCAGGATCGGAGTTTCTACCAGTAGAGACTACAATCGGAGTCTCTACTGGTAGAATCGCCGATCCTACCAGATTGCAGTCTCTACCCTTACATATACATATACATAGAGGGAGCGCTCATATAGACGAAAGTGTACAGGGACAGGGTGAGACAAGACCGTGGTTTCTCTTTAGGCATGAAAACAACAATGCGATTGACTTTTAAAAAAAAAAAATTATGAACCTATTTTTCATGGAGTTGCAAAAATGTCCACTCAGATGGATACCACGCATTTAATATTTGAAGCCAAGAAACGTGT
This sequence comes from Sphaeramia orbicularis, assembly GCF_902148855.1. Classification (NCBI taxonomy): domain Eukaryota; kingdom Metazoa; phylum Chordata; class Actinopteri; order Kurtiformes; family Apogonidae; genus Sphaeramia; species Sphaeramia orbicularis. Next base: position 57,271,394 of record NC_043961.1, read on the forward strand.
ATTTACTGATATACTGTGTAAAAACTATGAAAGTTAGTATATAAAAGTTTTTCTTTTGCATGAAAACAAAGACAAAAATTTGCAGTTGTCATTATTTATAGGTTATTACGCTATTATTTTACTGGTCCGGCCCATTGGAGATCAAATCAGGCTGAATGTGGCCCCTGAAAGAAAATGAGTTTGACACCCCTGCTCTAAACACTGACGAGCAGTACGGTGAGAAATCCAGAAAGTGTTTTTGTTTTTTTGTTTTTTTGGTTTAAATTCAAAGTGACAAACAATGCTGCTGCGTTATTAGATATATGTAAATGGACCTTTGCAGACTCAGATACTATGACAGATGCATTGTGTCCTTAATGTTGTTTACTAGAGCTACTAATGGAAAAGTATATTCATATAGAAATACAAATGCTTGGGATATCTTGACCATCATATTCTGTGTGTGAGCTCTTCAGGCACCGCATGCATAATCAAGAAAATAGTGATGAAAAAAAAAAAAAAAAAAAACATTTTGCTTGTGCCTCATCCAGAAATGATGCAAATGCAAATGCTACAGCGTGGGAAGGTGTGAAAGCAATTCTAGTCAATTCAGATGCTGCAGACCATTCTCTGTCATGAAAATAGGCTTTTTAGTTGATTTGATCCTGTTAGCCACAAAATCCAGTGATAGAATAACAGTGATGCAAATAGAAATGGCCAAAAAAGTGCTCCGGTCTGAAAAAACGTGTTATCCACAAGACAACAACTGCAAAAATAATGTGAGGGTTACAGACCTGTTAGTGTGTAGTGTTGGCCTGTTGCACTGACAGTGACCCCTGCTTTATTGTTGCATATATGATCGCTGTAAAATGGAAATATATTAATATGTCTCTGTAACGATATCAACCTCCAAATAATGCAGTTAAAGACTGACGGTATTGGGTTAAAGGTCTGATGAGTTTCAGTCAGGCTCAATATATTCAGATCATTTAAGTTAGTGTAAAGTTTGTGCGGAAAAAATAGGAGGTTATAACCTCTGCCGAGGAGATGAAGTTTTCATTGGGGTTTGTTTGTTTGTTTGTTTGTTTGTTTGTTTGTTTGTTTGTTTGTTTGTTTGTTTGCAAGATACCTCAAAAAGTTATGGATGGATTTTGATGAAATTTTCAGGAAATGATGATACTGGCACAAGGAACAAATGATTGAATTTAAGTGGTGATCAGATTGGGGTGGGGGGGGAACTGATCTGCTGCTCCGAGTGCTTTTCTAGTTACCTCCGCCAAGGAGGTTATGTTTTTGCCAGGGTTTGTTTGTTTGTTTGTTTGTCTGTCCATTAGTGTGCAACATAACTCAAAAAGTTATGGACAGATTTTGATGAAATTTTCAGGGTTTGTTGGAAATGGGCTAAGGAAGAAATGATTAAATTTTGGTGGTGATCGGGGGTGGGGGGGCCCACGGGGGGGGCCACTGATCAGCCTTGGCAGAGGTCTGCGCTCTCCGAGTGCTTCTAGTTATTATTTACCTCCGCCGTTATGTTTTCATCGGAGTTTGTCTGTCTGTCCGTGTGCAAGATAACGCAAAAAGTTATGGATGGATTTTGATGAAACTTTCAGGAAATGCTGATACTGGCACAAGAAACAAGTGATTAAATTTTGATGGGGGGGGGGCTGGACTTACTGATCTGCCTTGGAGGAGGTCTGCGAGTGCTTTCCTAGTTATTATTTACCTCCGCCAAGGAACGGCGGAGGTTATGTTTTCATGAGGGTTTGTTTGTTTGTTAGCAAGATAACTCAAAAAGTTAGCCACAGATTTGGATGGAATTTTCAGGAAATGTTGATACTGGCACAAGGAAAAAAATGATTAAATTTTGGTGGCGACTGGGGGTGAGGGGGGCTGATCTGCCTTGGCGGAGGTCTGCACTCTCCGAGTGCTTTTCTAGTTATTATTTACCTCTGCGGAGGTTTTGTTTTCATCAGGGTTCGTTTGTTTGCAAGATAACTCAAAAAGTTATTGAAGGATTTGGATGGAATTTTCAGGAAATGTTGATACTGGCACAAGGAACAAATGATTAAATTTTGGTGGTGATGGGGGGGGGGGTGGATGGGGGGGGTTTGTTTGTTTGTGTGTCTGTTAGCAAGATATCTCAAAAAGTTATGGATGGATTTTTATTACATTTTCAGGGAATGTTGATACTGGCACAAGAAACAAATGATTACATTTTGGTGGTGATAGGAGGGGGGAACTGATCTGCCTTGGCAGAGGTCTGCGCTCTCCGAGTGCTTTTCTAGTTATTATTTACCTCCGCCAAGGAACGGTGGAGGTTATGTTTTCATTGCAGTTTGTCTGTTTGTTTGTTAGCAAGATAAAAAGTTAGCGACAGATTTGGATGGAAATTTCAGGAAAGGTTGATACTGGCACAAGGAACAAATGATTAAATTTTGGTGGTGATGGGGGGGCGGACGGAGGACAGACGGGTTGTTTGTTTGTCTGTTAGCAAGATAACTCAAAAGTTATGGACATATTTTGATTAAACTTTCAGGAAATGTTGATACTGGCACAAGGAACAAATGATTAAATTTTGGAGGGGGGGGGGGGACTGATCTGCCTTGGTGGAGGTCTGTGAGTGCTTTTCTAGTTATTATTTACCTATGCCAAGGAATGGCGGAGGTTATGTTTTCATCGGGGTTTGTCTGTTTGTTTGTCTGTTAGCAAGATAACTCAAAAAGCCATTGAAGGATTTTGATGGAATTTTCAGGAAATGTTGATACAGGCACAAGGAACAAATGATTAAATTTTGGTGGTGATGGGGGGGCAGACGGGGGGGATTTTTTGTTTGTTTTTCTGTCTGTTAGCAAGATAACTCAAAAAGTTATGGACATATTTTGATTAAACTTTCAGGAAATGTTGATACTGGCACAAGGAACAAATGATTAAATTTTGGAGGGGGGGGGCTGATCTGCCTTGGCGGAGGTCTGCGCTCTCCGAGTGCTTTTCTAGTTATTATTTACCTCCACCAAGGAACGGTAGAGGTTTTGTTTTCATTGGGGTTTGTCTGTTTGTTTGTTTGTTAGCAAGATAACTCAAAAACTTAGCGATGGATTTGGATGTAATTTTCAGAAAATGTTGATACTGGCACAAGGAACAAATAATTAAATTTTGGTGGTGATGGGGAGGGGGGGTTTGTTCGTCTGTCTGTTAGCAAGATAACTCAAAAAATTATGGACGGATTTTAATTAAACTTTCAGGAAATGTTGATACTGGCACAAGAAACAAATGATTAAATTTTGGAGGGGGGGGGGACTGATCTGCCTTGGTGGAGGTCTGCGCTCTCCGAGTGCTTTTCTAGTTTTTTTTTGTTTTTTTTTCTACACTCAGCCAGTTTCAAGTTATGCAAAGGCACGCTGTTTTTACATAATGAGGAAGAAGCTTCATTCTTATGATAAAATGTGTTTTCCAGTTGGCCATTGTCCACTCTCTTCCATCATTATTATGATAATCTGTCACGGTACATCAAACAGCTCCTGGCTTATAAATTATAAGGATAATTAATGGAAAATGTTTGTCAGAGTGCACCAGAAGGACCCTGACATTTATTGTTTTTAGCCACCACACTGCCAGTACAAGTCACACAAGGAGGTAAATATTTACCACTCAGTACCTGGAATCAGCCAGCTTGGTTTGCACTTTGAGGCTTGAATATTCAGTGGAGGTCAAAGCACAGCACACTGGAAGACAAAAACATAAATCACACTCTATAATAAACAGCATTTATGACATGCATCTAAAGTGTTTATGTAGCTATAGGAGTAATTGCTGTGTCATTACTCAACATAGATCCAATGACATGTAAATGTCTTTAACCACAGCTGTCAAACATGTGACCCGGGGCCCAAATCTGGCCCACCAAAGGGTCCAGTCTGGCCAGTAGGATGAATTTGTAAAATGCAAAAATTACACTGAAGAACTTTTTTTTTTTATTTTTATTTGAGCACAATTTCTGTACAAAGCCAGAAACGATCTATTACACTGGGTTACAAAAAAATGTTTCAACTGAATTAGGACCATTTTGCACCGCTAAATCCAAAAATGACATCTGTTTTTCTCAATCTGGTCAGGTTTTTTTTCCTAATTTGATTTTGAAAAATTTGATCTTCTCACAAAATTGATTACATTTTTGTGACTTTATCAGTTGATTTTTTATATAGTTCTCACCCAAAATAGGTTTTAAGAGAAAAAAAAAATCATTTTCTAACAGGATGTATTTATTAAGTGTTACAAACTGCAGCAGAATATGTCAGGCTTATTTTTGCAAGATCTTCTAGTCGAAGCCATTTCATTCACCTGTAATATTTTAAAAAAACATTAATCATAAATTGGCAAAAGTAAAATCTTCAGAACTCGTTTATTGCAAGAAATATGAAAGAATTTTGTATCATATGATGTGAAAATGCCCATAAATGTAAGCAAAAATGTTAAAAAGCCAATATGTAGCATAGTTCAGAAAGCTGACCTGATTGAGCAAAATTAAAGTGATTTTTGGATTCAGCACACCAAAATTATCCTAAATCAGCTCAAAAAACTTAAACAATAAATTTGTTGTTAACCAGTGTTACCAAACCATTTACAGAAAATGTTTCAGGAAGGAGAGGAAGGGTATAAATGAAGGGAAATGACAAATTTTAAGATACAAAGATGTCGAACCACGAAGAAAAGATTCTGTTTATCAAATAATAGTGTAAAACTATGGAACAGAGTGAGTGTGGAGCTGAAACAATGTCCCAACATCAAACAGTTAAAAAAATAAAAATACAAACAAATGATTTTTACAAAATACAGAGGGGAAAGGGCTTGAAGGGGGGAATCCGGTTGTTTTCATAGTGGGGCTTTTCCACATATGTGTTGATAATATCTACTTTAACCCTTTCATGCACAAATTATGAGAACCTTAATCAAAATTTTTTCCTAAGTGTTTTTATTCCTCTTTAGGCATGAAAAAAGCAATGTGATTGAAAATTTTCGTCTGAAAAATAAATAAAAAAAATAAATAAAACAAAATAAAAATAAAAAATAAATAAGAAAAATAATTTTAAAAAAATTCTTATGAACCTATTTTTCATGAAGTTGCAAAAATGTCCACTCAGCTGGACACCACACGTTTAATTTTTGACACACAGAAACATGTATTTACTGATAAATTGTGTGAAACCTATGGGGAGGGCTTGTGATTCTGGGGGTTTATGCTCAGGAGAGATCTACATAATGTTACCAATTCATGTCAGAAAAGATATGTAGTGTCTTAAAACTTGAACAAAGCTATGTTTAAAAAAAAACCAACAACAAAAAGAACAACAAAATCCATGAATATACAAGAAAACAGCTGTAGAATAGCTGTCCACTGTAGTGACCAGTATACATGAAAGGGTTAAATATGAATATATATGAATGTATTATTACTATATTACTGTATAGGACAATACAGAATATTCTATGTATTTATATTATATGTGTATACATGTTTTTGTTTGTTTTTAGTTTTTATTAATATCCAGTATTAATATCTGGTAGGATAATTTGTAAATTGGTATTATCATATTAGTATATATAGGAAAAAGGATGTGTGATATTGTTATACTGTTGTTGTTGTTGTTGTTGTTGTTGTTCTAATTTTGTCGTATTTTGTAACAAAAATATAACATATAACATCTGTGGAGTAAAACTGTGGAATAAATTGTGTGTAGAGATAAAACAAATATCAAACATAAATCAGTTAAAAAAAAATAAAAAGATATATAGAATTGATTCTTGTTAGGTCCAGTATGTAAGTTTATGGATAATGTTGTATTGATAATTATGCTGTAATCATTGACGAAAATTGTTGAGTCTGTTTGTATGATTTTACTACCATGATCATATTAATGTGTATAATTCAATTACTGCATTATGTATTAGTTGTGGTTGAGTGCTAAATTAGGAAAACATGTATTGTTTGATTCACATTAAGTCAGTGATAAAGGTGTAAAAGCACTTGAGGGGTTGGATTAAATAAATTTATACTTCTTCCGACTCCTTTTCGACTATGCACATTCAGACACGTACTTGAAGATAGACCCTGTACATGTAACCCTTTATCACTTTATTACTCATAGAAATATTCTGAAGTTCTAAATTTCAACCTTAGTGTGATATTAGACTTTATTACTTTTGTGAAATTTTATGTTATGTAGAAAATCAAGGTCAACAAAGTTACCATATTTGGTTCCTCCTGTAAGTGGCAAAAAAAAAAAAAAAAAAAAAAAAAATCCAAGATGTAAATGTAGACCTGTTGCTGTCACTGTTTTGTAACCTAGGCAGAAATTACCAAAAATAATCACTTGCCTGATAAAGGGTTAAGTGTTATTTTGTTTTGGTCTTATTTCACGTTATTTTGTTTTATTCAGTTTCTTTGCATGTTCGAAATAAATGAATAGATAAAATAAAATAAAATAAAATAAAATAAATTAGTAATATTGTGATTAAGTTGACTGACTAAACTGATTTAAACACTTTAACAGTTGTGATGATGTTGAATGAATGTAAATAATACGGTTTAGAGTATTTAAAAAGACGTTGATTCTTGAATAATTAACTTGTGATTTATGAAATATAAAAGATGTTGTTTTTCACTAAAACTGTTAAAAAATGTGTAAAAAGGAGAAGTAACAAAACTAAAAGCAGTTTATTTGTATCTGTTTCCAATTCAATATATTGTTTTTAAATTGCACAGATATGGTGTTTGTAGAAGGTGTAAAAAAAAAAACAAAAAAAAAAAAAAAACACCTCAGATGTAGAGTTGTGAATAACTCTCACAGTTGTTCTTTGGGTTTATATCTGGATCCAGTGGCATCAGAGGTGATGTTTGAGCTTAGAAAAGTGAGGATGTGGGGAGTTCCTCCTGTGTCCAGTGTCACAGTGTAGAACAGGAGATAATGTCAGCACTGTCGGGATTAATCTGCCTCAGCTAAGGGCAGAGATTAAGGCCATCCATGAAAGTGGGACAACATAGGCTCAGTGCTCGGCCTGATAGACGTCAGCCTCCCTAGTACGAACAGCGCCGCTGTGTGTACTTACAAAGTACATCTATTCCACAACATACGCTATTTTGATGCTGACTTTTCTGACGGGGAGGATATCGGTGTGGCTGTTTCAAGCACAAAACAATTTTAACCCTTTAACCCACAGGTGTCAAACATGCGGCTCGGGGGCCAAAACTGGTCCGCCAAAGGTTCCAATCCGGCCCACAGAATGAATTTGCAAAGTGCAAGTTATGGCATCGAGCTCAAACATAATATAATAACCAGTAATTAATGACAACACCATTTTTTTTCTCTGTGATTTAAAGCAAAAAACATTACAGGGTGGGGAAGCAAAATGTACAATATTTTGAGGCGGGGATTGAAAGACAGTGTATGACCAATTAGTTTATTGAAAGTCATGAGAATTTATTTGCCACAAGAAAATGTACATAATAGAAAATGTTTTTATTCTATGTGTCCTCCTTCTTTCTCAATAACTGCCTTCACACGCTTCCTGAAACTTGTGCAAGTGTTCCTCAAATATTCGGGTGACAACTTCTCCCATTCTTCTTTAATAGTATCTTCCAGACTTTCTGGTAATAGTTTTGCTCATAGTCATTCTCTTCTTTCCATTATAAACAGTCTTTATGGACACTCCAACTATTTTTGAAATCTCCTTTGGTGTGACGAGTGCATTCAGCAAATCACACACTCTTTGACGTTTGCTTTCCTGATTACTCATATGGGCAAAAGTTTCTGAAAAGGAATGGATAATAGTGTTAGGTATGATTATGACATCAATATATGTTTGGTTTCAAAACAATTGATGTAGTGCCTGCTGAGAAAAAACGACTAAATGTTCATTGTAAATTTTGCTTTCCCACCCTGTAAATTATGAAAATATTTACATTAAGAAACTATCCTGGAACAATAAAATGTGAATAACCTGAACAAATATGAACTACCTGAAATGTCTAAAGAAAATGAAGCGCAATTGTAACAATATTCTGCCTGTTACTACATGTTTTGTGCCTTTGTAGATCTGATCTGTAATGCACATGTAGCCTATAAATCAGTGTTTTTCAACCTTGGGGTCGGGACCCCATATGGGGTCGCCTGAGATTTCTAGTAATTGATAAAAATAAAAATAGAAATTTACTAATAAAACTATACATGGTGAGTTGACAGAGACAATCACAATCCATAAAAGACATGACAAACTGTGAGTCTGAAACTGCAGCACTGTGGTTCTGTTTATCTGTCAAATGTTCATTGTGGTCAGTTTCAGGTGCTGCAGCTCTTTCATAATTCATAGTTTGAGTTCTTGTTTGTTCAGTATTAATTGTCAGCCTTGTAAATCCAAGCTGGACTGACTGTACATATCCTGACCAAGGAAAATCAAATTCTCCCTTTGTGCAGTAATCTACACCTGGATTTTCTGCCTCCATCCATAATAATATACATTATATAGACTAAATATCACCTAAAATTAATGTTTATTTGGTACATAGTATAGCAAACTATTACAAGATGAAAAAAAAACAAATTAGTTTTAGCAAAAAAAAAAGTCTCCGTTTTGAATGTCTGGGGTCGCCAGAAATTTGTGATGTTAAAATGGGGTCACGAACCAAAAAAGGTTGGAAACCACTGCTTTAGTAGGTCCAGCCCACTGTGTTTACAGCCTTTTAAGCCCCTGGTGCGGCACTGTATTTCATATAAATTAGTACATGCTCTTAGATTGTTCTGTGTTTGACCTGTATCTTCTTGGATAGTATCATTACACCCTTTACAAACTGTATCTCAAATTAAAGCCTCATTTTCAGCAGCCCAGATCTGTGTCATTTCTATTATCCACCTCCACAGTTGTTTTAAGTGAGTCACTAATGCATATAGCCTCCATGAAACCCTTTGAATTAGAGTCAATTTCAGTCAGAATGACAAAACAAGACACATGCATATTAAAAGTGGTTAATGACTAGAGAACGAACTGTTAATTTGTGCACAATGAACACGCTTGCTGCTCATTCTGAGTGAACGTACACGCCTTCATTACATTCACATATGTCAAGATAGCCCCAGTCATTGCATTGATGCTGCCAAGGAGCACCTGAAAATCAACAAGTTAATTACAAAGCTAGCCGAGGCTAAATCGCCAGCAACTGTCATTAGTGGAGCCGAGCCACATCTTAGACCGCCGCACGAGTGGCACATTTATTAGTTCTCGCTGACAAATTGGAATCAGGTCTGGCATTTTCTAAGCTGCTGCTTAATCACCTTCTTCATTTGGAGTTAGTTGTGGTTTAGCCAGCTGGCGACCACAAACATATATGCATATATTATTTACTATCATTATACCAGCATTTAATTATTTAGAAAATAAACAATGCTATACTTTTGGCTGCTCTATAATGTCGAATTAGGTTGATCACATATAGATGGAAGAGTATGCTGGTTACACACATTTAAGTGAATAAATACCTATATTTAACCCTATAATGCCGAACATATCATATTTGATACATGAGTTTTGAAGCCCTCTACATGATCAGTGTGATATTTTTTGTCTTGAAAACCCTGATGTATACAATTAGATACATGCAATACACAGATAATCCACCAGGGGGAGGACTTTATTCATCAGAGGCCTTTCCAGTGACACTACAAGACTGTCATTAATGAGGAAGGAGGAAGAACTTTGCCAATTTTGAAAAGGAATTACCAAATTGTTAGACATGTTTGTGTTATATTATGTTTTTGTTTTGTCAAAAAATATTTGAGCATTGAGACCCGATGTATCAAATATGATACAAAATTGAAACTCCATCCATCCATCCATCCATCCATCCATCCATTCTCTTCCGTTTATCCGGGGCCGGGTCACGGGGGTAACAGTCTAAGCAGGGATGCCCAGACTTCCCTCTCCCCAGACTCCTCCTCCAGCTCTTCCGGGGGGATCCCGAGGCGTTCCCAGGCCAGCCCACAGACATAGTCTCTCCAACGTGTCCTGGGTCTTCCCCGAGGTCTCCTCCCGGTGGGACATGCCCGGAACACCTCCCCAGGGAGGCGTCCAGGAGGCATCCGAAACAGATGCCCGAGCCACCTCAGCTGGCCCCTCTCGACGCGGAGGAGCAGCGGCTCTACTCCAAGCTCCTCCCTGGTGACTGAGCTCCTCACCCTATCCCTAAGGGTGCGCCCAGCCACCCGACGGAGGAAACTCATTTCGACCGCTTGTATCCGGGATCTTGTCCTTTCGGTCATGACCCAAAGCTTATGACCACAGGTGAGGGTAGGAACGTAGATTGACCGGTAAATCGAGAGCTTCGCCTCTCGACTCAGCTCCTTCTTCACCACAACCGACAGGTACAGCGACTGCATCACTGCAGACGCTGCACCGATCCGTCTGTCAATCTCACGCTCCATCCTTCCCTCACTCGTGAACAAGACCCCGAGATACTTAAACTCCTCCACTTGGGGCAAAGACTCCCCACCGACCCGGAGAGGGCAAACCACCTTTTTCCGGTCGAGAACCATGGCCTCGGATTTGGAGGTGCTGATCCTCATCCCGCTCGCTTCACACTCGAAATTGAAACTCATACATGGAAATTGATATTTGAAAAAACATGTTTTTGGATGTTCAGAAGGACCAATAAAGGCTCCAGTTTCAAAATAGTGGAATTTTCTGTCAATGTTTTAATGGTTCAGGCTTTATGGGGTTAATATAATTTGTTTGTCTCTAAAGCAGTGTTTTTCAACCTTGGGGTCACCTGAAATTTCTAGTAATTGATAAAAAAATAAATAAACTAAAAAAAATACTAACGAAAAAATATATGGTGAATTAAAAATTTTATGAATTCTAAGTTATAAATTACATGGCTTGTACAGGAAAAAAAAAAAAAAATCAGTATTTAACATGATCTCTGTTCCCATGATCAGAAGTAACCCAAATATTAGAAACATTGTGTTGAATGAAACCTGGTGTGAAACATGGGAAAATTAATCTAACCCTTTCATGCATAGTGGTCACTACAGTGGACAGCTATTCTACAGCTGTTTTCTTGTATATTCGTGGATTTTGTTGTTCTTTTCGTTGTTGTTTTTTTTTTTTACATATATCTTTATTAAAGTTTTAAGACACTACATATCTTTTCTGACATGAATTGGTAACATTATGTAGATCTTTCCTGAGCATAAACCCCCAGAATCTCAAGCCCTCCCCAAAGTTTTCACACAATTTATCAGTAAATACATGTTTCTGTGCGTCAAAATTTAAACGTGTGGTGTCCAGCTGAGTGGACATTTTTGCAACTTCATGAAAAATAGGTTCATAAGAATTTTTTTCATCATTTATTTATTTATTTATTTATATATATATATATTTTTTTTTAATAATTTTTCAGAAGAAAATTTTCAATCACATTGATTTTTTCATGCCTAAAGAGGAATAAAAATACTCAGGAAAAAAAAATTTGGTTAAGGTTCTCATAATTTGTGCATGAAAGGGTTAATAAATATCATAATGCGTGTGAAGAAGAGTTCAAGGCATGTTAACTGCAAAGGAAAGTCACCCTAAAAGCAAGATATTTAACCCTGTAAAGAAGTGTTTTTCAACCTTGGGGTCGTGACCCCACATGGGGTCACCTGAAATTTGTAGTTATTGATAAAATAAATAAATAAATAAATAAAAACTCACTAATAAAAATATATGGTGAGTTGACAGAGACAATCACAATCCATAAAAGACATGACAAACTGTGAAGCTGAAACTGCAGCACTGTGGTTCTGTTTATCTGTCAAATGTTCATTGTGGTCGGTTTCAGATGCTGCAGCTCTTTCATAATTCATAGTTTGAGTTCTTGTTTGTTCAGTATTAATTGTCAGCCTTGTAAATCCAAGCTGGACTGACTGTACATATCCTGACCAAGGAAAATCAAATTCTCACTTTGTTGCAGTAATCTACACTTGGATTTACTGCCTCCGTCAAGAATAATATACATTATATAGACTAAATGTCCTCTAAAATTAATGTTTATTTGCAACATAGTATAGGAAACTATTACATGATCAAAAACAAATTAATTTTCGCAAAAAAAAAAAAAAAATCTTTGTTTTGAATGTCTTGGGGTTGCCACAAATTTGTGATGTTAAAATGGGGTCACGAGACAAAAAAAGGTTGGAACCACTGTTCTAAAAGGTCCTCTCTCCACCACAGGGTATACTGGTCAGATAATACTGTACGAATTTATACAAACTGTAAAACCATCTGGTGCTTACTTAGATTATTTGCAATCTGAGCATTAGTTAGAAATCATGTTTCTTTTTTCCTCCTGTCTTCTGTTAACATGTATTCCACAGACCACCTCCACGAAGAACAGTTAGTGCCTTTGAGAAGCAGCTGATTGTTTTGAGTGTGATTCATTTATGCATTCATTCAAGAAAAAAAAAAACAGTTCAATAGGTAGTAAATTATAAGGAGATAAAGTAAATAAATAAGAAGTGACTGTTAACCTGGATTAGACTTTGTTTGGTGTTTTCTTCTTCTGCACACATTTACCAAACCTATCAAGCAATCATATTTTAATTAGAAAAAAAGAGCAGACTTATTACTCTACAATATTGTTAAAACAGCGTGTTGACAAGGTAAGTATAAACAATTAGGAGGTTTTTTTTCTGCAAGCATTTCAGTTCTGATTCCATTTTTAATAAAACATGAAAGAATTATAGAATCAATAATAATGGGAATAATAAGAAGGAGAAGAAGAAGAGGAGGAAGAAGAAGGAGAACGAGAATGTGAAGAGGAAGAAGGAGAGAAGGAGGAAGAAGAAAAAGAGGAAGAAGAAGAAGAGGAGGAGGAGGAAGAAGAAGAAGGAAAAGAAGATGAAGAAGAAGGAGAAGAACAAGAATGTGAAGAGGAAGAAGGAGAAGAGAAGGAGACAAAGAAGAAGAGGAAGAAGGAGAAGAAGACAAAGAGGAGGAAGAGGAAGAAGAAAGAGGAGAAGAAGATGAAGAGGAAGGAGGAGAAGATGAAGGAGGAGAAGCTAGAGAAGAAGATAAAGTAGAAGAAGGTCGAGGGAGAAGAAGAAAAAATGAGGAGAAGAAGAAGAGGAAGAAGGAGAAGGAGGAAAAGAAGAAGATGAAGGAGAAGAAGAAGAAGAGGAAGGGGATGAAAGAGAAGAAGGAAAAGAAGAAGATGATGAAGAAGAAGAAGAGGAAGAGGAAGAAAGAGGAGAAGAAGAAAGAGGAGAAGAAGAAAAAGATGAGGAGAAGAAGAAGAGGAAGAAGGAGGAGAGGAAGGAGAAGAAGATGAAGGAGATGAAAGAGAAGGAAAAGAAGAAGATGAAAGAGAAGAAGAAGAGGAAGAAGAAAGAGGAGAAGATGGAGGAGAAGAAGATGAAGGAGAAGAAGAAGATGATGGAGGAGGAGAAAAAGAAGGAGAAGAAGACAAAGTAGAAGAAGGAGGAGGAGAAAAAGAGGGAGATGAAAGAGAAGGAAAAGAAGATGAAAGACAAGAAGAAGAGGAAGAAGAAGAAAGAGGAGAAGAAAGAGAAGAAAAAGAAGAAGAAGGAGATGAAAGAGAAGGAAAAGAAGATGAAAGACAAGAAGAAGAGGAAGACGAAGTAAGAGGAGAAGAAAGAGAAGAAAAAGAAGAAGGAGATGAAAGAGAAGGAAAAGAAGATGAAAGACAAGAAGAAGAGGAAGACGAAGTAAGAGGAGAAGAAGGAGAAGAAGAAGATGAAGGAGATGAAAGAGAAGATGAAGATGAAGGAGATGAAAGAGAAGAAGAAGAGGAAGAAGAAGAAAGAGGAGAAGAAGACAAAGATGAGGAGAAGAAGGAGAAGAAGAAGATGAAGGAGATGAAAGAGAAGATGAAGAAGAAGAAAGAGGAGAAGATGGAGAAGAAGAAGATGAAGGAGAAGAAGGAGGAGAAGAAGATGAAGGAGATGAAAGAGAAGAAGAAGAGGAAGAAGAAGAAAGAGGAGAAGAAGACAAAGATGAGGAGAAGAAGGAGAAGCAGCAGCAGCAGAGCTCCTTCTCTGTCATAGTTCTTCTAATGTTCTGCCCACTTTGCTTAAACAGAAGTGACTCCAGGACTTGAACATGGCTGTGGTCTGAACAGAACTGGTGCACACATACAGTTCCATGTTAGCGCTGCTCAGCTCCATAAAAAAAGTGCTTGATTCAATAATGAGATCCATTCTATAAAAGCACATTTTAACATAAAAGGAATGCATAATCAGTGACTCATCAGAGCATTTAGAGTTTGTGTTAGATTACCTAATGGTTCAGCTTTGAAAATAATAAATTATATGCTAATAGGACTACTTTTGTAATACAGGGAAGTAATCATGATGCAAATTAAACTTGGAGGTGAAAAAAAAAAAATAAATAAATTATAAATTAATGTGTTTAACTTTGACGTGAGCATTTTGTTCCTTCATAATTGTATTTATATGATACTATTTTATTTACAGTTACTGCATTAGTGACACCAAAACATCCAAAGTGTAAATCAGTGACAGTGGACGTCATTCATATTCTCAGTCATGTACAGTGGAGACTAAAAGAAGCAAAAAAAATACCTGTGATCATTCCCTTAATCAATAATATTAATATAGAACAGATAATTGTATCATTTCTCTTTCCTTAAAAAAAAAAAAAAAAAAAAAAAAATCTTGCCATTGAATGTCAAAGCAAAACCGAAAAACTGAAGTGATGAATAGTTCATTGAGGTTTTATTTCATAAAAAATTCAGCCCAGACTTGTCATGTAGTGATGAAAGAAAATTGTAAGCTCTACTCACAGTTAAATGGAGATGTACTTTATGTAGACACACTGGCAGTTTCTGTGACTCTTTAATAATACAAAACGGACAAGGTTTCTTTTTCATAAATGGTCCTTAAATTTAATATACTAAAAAAAATATCTTTATATAATCGCTGAAAAAGAAACTTTATCAGGTCAGCGGACCCTTTTTGGTTTGATCTGAAGTACCTGGAAGTTGTAAACGTTTTAAATTATTGTGATTTTTTTCTTTTGAATCTGTTTGTAAAGCAGGAAATAATCATATAATTTAAAAACACGTATAGGCGCAGGAAGCTATAGCACACAGGTGTCAAACATGCGGCCCGGGGGCCAAAACCGGCCCACCGAAGATTCCAATCTGGCCCATGGGATGAATTTACAAAGTGCAAAATTTAAAAATTAGCCTGTTGAGCCGCATTATGTAATAAACTGACACATTTTGTAATAAACTACCTCAATGCATTATGTAGTAAATTTTTTCGCATTATGTAGTAAGTTATTACAATTTGAGAAATTTATTACAAAATGCACTTGACACATTTTTGTTTTCAGGAAAAAGTAATGCGCTAAATTAATCTTTAAACTGTGTAAGAAAAAAAAAAAAAAAAAAAAGAAATAATGACTCCAAATTTTTTCTTGGTTTAATGTGAAAAAAATAATACGACATTATGCCTCTAAATAACGGCAACACCAATTTATTGCAAAGAACATTGAATTCTGATATCCTTTCACAATAAAATGTCAATAACCTGAACAAATATGAACAACCTGAAATGTCTAAAGAAAAATAAGTGTAATTTTAACATTATTCTGCCTGTTTTGTGTCTTGGTAGATCTGATCTGTAATGCACATGTATTAATCATAAGTTGAGGCAGAATATTGATCAAATTGAACCTGTTTTTCTTCAGAAATTTTTTTTTTTTCAGGTTATTCACATCTCTTTTTTTTTTGGATAGCGTGTAAAATGAAAATAGTTTCATCATTTAATGTAATTTTTTGCAGTTGTCATTATTTATAGGTTATTAAGTTATTAATTTACTGGTCCGGCCCACTGGAGATCAAATTGGGCTGAATGTGACCCCTGAAAGAAAATGAGTTTGACACCCCTGCACTAAGATATTAACAATCCTTTTAGTTCAGGTTCCACATTCAGACCAATTCAATCT
Source organism: Sphaeramia orbicularis (assembly GCF_902148855.1). NCBI lineage: Eukaryota > Metazoa > Chordata > Actinopteri > Kurtiformes > Apogonidae > Sphaeramia > Sphaeramia orbicularis. Next base: position 57,287,390 of record NC_043961.1, read on the forward strand.
CAAGTGGGAATGAGCAGTAAAATACTTAAAATACTATCATAAACTCCCAATTTTTCTCTTTGTAAATGTAAATATTTTCATGTATTTACACTAAAACAAAGTATAATTTTGCAAAAAAATGTGAATAACCTGAACAAATATGAACAACCTGAAATGTGTTAAGAGAAGTAAGTACAATTTTAACAAGATTCTGCCTGTTACTAAATGTTTTGTGTATTTATAGATCCACTGTGATCTGTAAGTGATAATGTACATGTGGAAATGATAAACTGAGGCAGAATATTGTTAAAATTACACTTATTTTTTCAGTTTGTTCATGTTAGTCACATCTTTCGAAAGGATAGTTTGTAGATGTAAACCTTTTCATAATGTAATTTTATTTATTTATTTTTTTTTACACTAAAACATAGAGGAAAGGTTGGAGTTGACATTATTTATATGTTATTATGTTATTATGTTATTCAAAAACACTTATAAGAACATGTTTTTCACAAGATATAGGGGAGAGGGTTATTAATTGTCACCATATGTTCACTGTTGTTTATGTATATATTTCCTTCCTTGAGTTAGTTATTTGTTTATTTATTCACTAGCACAACTAAGAAAGGCATTGGTAAAAGATTATGTGTATTTGTATGTGTGTATATGTATAAACGTATATATGTGTATATGGATGAATGAGTGTATGTGTATGTGTGTTTGTGTGTGTGTGAATAGACATATATCAGTGGCGGCTGCTCGTCTTTCAGACAGGGGAAGCTCATTGTCAGCTTACATAAAAAAAATAAATAAAAATAAAAAAAAAAAGAATTAAGAAAATGCTCAGTGACCTTATCGTACCAAGTAGACGTCTTTTCCAGGGACTGGACCAGTGTCCTCTCTGCTCAGATTGCCTTGGCCTATTGTGTTGTGGGTGTCAGACTTCAGCCTTTTTAAACTACAGATGCTCCTTTCACTCCGACCTAGCCGACAGTATGACTGATTTAACTATCTACAAAACGATATTCAACTCGAACAACAAATGATTAAATTATGAAACTGAAACAAGAAAACGCTGAAATTATGTTAAATTGAAACAAAGAAGTACAATGAGTGTGTTTTATTTACAGTGCAAGAAATGAACGAGTAATTTCGTAGTGGTTTCTCTCTTGATTTCACAGCAGAATGTGTGACGGTATTAAACTGAACTGTGTCAGTGAAGGAGCAGATCTGAAAACAGCTGTCAATCAAACGGGATTCAGCCTTTCGACCGATCCTCCAATCAGCACGTGGGATTCTGGCGTCCAGCCCGGCCGAGCTCCGCCCACAGCTCCATTCACCCCCAGAGACGCCCGGCATCCGGGGGCGGGACAACATCATGGCATTTATCCAATTACCGTCCAGTTTTGAGGCAATGAAAAAAACAGTTCCACTCAGTCCCATTGAAGTGCATGGACGCCCGCAGTCTACGGACAAATGCACTGAGCAGAGATGGAGGAGAAAACAGCGCAACGGGAATGGAGGAGAAGTGAACAACATTGCGTCCGTTGGTTTGTGATAAAGCTGATTCTGAACGAACTCATCTTTAAGATGAACGTGTTCTAACGCATTTGTAGTCAATGAAATGTCAATACAACCAAACATATTTAACCATTTAATTTTCGTAATTTTAGGGGAAGCCGGGCCTCCCTTGCAGTCTATGAGAAATCGCCACTGATATATAAATATACAGTTGAGGACAAAATTATTAGCCCCCCCTATGAAATTTTAAGTTTCTTCAAGATTTTCCTAAGTACTTTTTTAACAGAGCAAGGAATTTTCAACATAGCATTTCTGAACATACTAGTTTTCTTTAGAGGGCACAAATTATTTATCATTATTTATTACTATTTAAGTGTCAGAGACTTGTAATAAAACAATACTATGACTGCAGGCTGTTATCCAGCAAAAAGGATACACAATTGACTATTAGGATCAGGCGGGCTAATAATTTTGACCCTGGTACTTTTTGTTTTTTGTGGAATATTTTCATTTCTGTGTGCAAACTAAAATCATGTAAGCATCCAAAATAAAACTAGGATATCTAAAAAAGCTGTGTTAAAAATGTGTTGCTCTGTGTAAAAGCACTCGGGAAATACCTTTAAAACAATGACATTTTTGTAGGGGGGCTAATAATTTTGTCCTCAACTGTAGAAGAGTAATGTAAAAAGAAGAGGGACATATATTATTAATAATATTGTAGGGAGAGGGGGTGGGATTAAATAAATTATACCTCTTCCCACCCCTTTTCGGGCATGTAAATGGAATTATTGTGCTTTTCTTCTAAGATTGTTATGATTCTTGATATTTGCATTATTATGTATGTTTAGCAAGTGCATATGTGTTAAATTTCATTGCATGTGCGGAATAAATCACAAAATCACAAATCACAAATCATATTATTTTACTGGTTCGGCCCATTTCAGATCAAATTTCGCTGAATGTGGCCTCTTAACTAAAATGAGTTTGACACCCCTGTTGTAGAGAAATAGTCAGTTTGTCTAATTTAAGGGAAAGTGCCTTCTCCATTTGCATGGTTCAGAGAAAAAGGAGACAGGAAGAAGAATCTGAGCCATTACCAGACATGTAGGCATGCTATCAATATGACATCATTTGTATTTTATGAATGTTCTTGTGCTTTTCATTTTCATCTGTGAGCCCAGAAGAGCGACAGTACCAGACACATGTGCCTGGTTAAACATCTGTCACAGCCACATGTCAACGTCCACATGGTAGTGGGATGTTCAAAGGGCCGGTGTACACAACCTACACAAAAAAAAAAAAAAAACATATTTTTTCAGCAACTTTCTGAGTTGCTGAAAAAACATGTTTTTTTTCTGAGTTGGTACAGCAATGTCCTACCTGCAGACCTTGAGGACAAGAAAGGGAAAAAAAACTTTATCAGGTGTTTGCACATAATGAATGTTCTTAGAAAAATAAGGTCAAAATTAGGGTTGGGTATCATGGCCAATTTCCTTAATCGATTCAATTTCGATTCAGTATTGATTGATTCAGATTCATTAAGTGATACCAAAGTACAATTTTGAGCTGTAACTAGAGTGTTAGAAAATATCAGTTCTGCAATATAACGCGATATTTCATTTCACAATCTGTATTGATATTAAAAAGTACTGTGTTGATATTTTTAGGTATTTATTCAAATGCAGATATGGTGGAGGTTCATTTTTGTTTTTTGGTTTTCTTTGTGGTTTATATCTCATTTATTATTATTTAATGCTGTTTTATTAAATAATGGTTATTTGAAGCATCCTAAAAGCACTTTTTACTGTCTGAGAGGCAGATGGTAGTTCCTTTGCTGGGATTGCAAAAAAATTATATTATGATGTTAGTTTTGAACTAATAGATTATGGACATTTGAACAGGATCTTAAACTGTAATGTCTGTAAAACATAACTTGAGTTTTAACACAGGAACATTTTGTGATATAGCATTAGATCCTGTTGGGATCAAATAAAAATGCGTTTAGTATTTGTGCAGATTTCTGGTGTAATTCAATTCTTTCAGGAAATAATAATAATAATAACACTGGTCAACAACAAATTTATCGTTTAAGTTTTTTCAGCTGATTTAGGATAATTTTGGTGCTGAATCCAAAAATCACATTCATTTTGCTCAATCAGGTCAACTTTCTGAACTATGCTACATATTGGCTTTTTAACATTTTTGCTTACATTTATGGGCATTTTCACATCATATGATACAAAATTCTTTCATATTTCTTGCAATAAACGAGTTCTGAAGATTTTACTTTTGCCAATTTATGATTAATGTTTTTTTTAATATTACAGGTGAATGAAATGGCTTCAACTAGAAGATCTTGCAAAAATAAGCCTGACGTATTCTGCTACATCTGCGGTGAATACACCATTGTACCTAACAGGAATCAAGTCACAAGTTTCATAAAGTGTGCTTACCAATCTTATTTTGGTATTAATTATTATATTTTGTGAGAAGATCAAATTTTTCAAAATCAAATGAACAAAAAAACCCTGACCTGATTGAGAAAAACAGATGTCATTTTTGGATTTAGCGGTGCAAAATGGTCCTAATTCAGTTGAAAAAACCTAGACAACTTGCAAAAAACATTTTTTTGTAACCCAGTGTAATAAGAGATGGAATATTGCAGAAACTGTTCAAACTTTTGTTCCAAACTCCAAAATTTTAACAATATTATACCAGTTACCAAATGTTTATGTAACACTGTGTGTAATGCACATGTATAAATAATAAGTGGAGGCATAATATTGTTAAAATTGCACAAATTTTTCAAATGAAATTTCTGTTTTTTCAGGTTATTCACATCTTTTTTTGTAAAATGTTTTCATAAAATATTCATAATTTATTTTTTTTATTTTTTTTGTACTAAAACAACATGAAAAACTTGGATTTGTCATTATTTATAAGTTATTAAGTCATTATTTTACTGCTTGAGATCAAATTGGGCTAAATATGACCCCAGAAACAAAATGAGTTTGACACCCCAGCTCTATGGAATAATGGGTTTTACATGTCAATCATAATAAATACCACATTGTGCTTAACCAAGCTCTGAAGTCAACACCAGATTCTTAAAGAACTTCAAGTGTAGACTACAATAATACACAACAGACTGTCATTATTTATTTAACAAAAGAAGACAAAATGGAGACGCTGTGTGTGAAAAACTAAGTAAATCCATTCCACTTCCCTAGGAATTGAAATGTGAACCATGAGCCAGGTGCTGCTGAGCAAACAGCCTGGACTTACTTGATCATTAACCCTTTCATGCATAGTGGTCACTACAGTGGACAGTTATCCTACAGCTGTTCTCTTGTATATTGATGGGTTTAGTTGTTTTAGTTCCATATCAGCCAACACAGTGGACTCTTATGCATCATTTTATAAACTGCAATTCATACCATTATTGTAACTTTGCTGTTCTTGAGTGGAAATCTATTGTTAATTGTCATTTTTTGCATTTTATCTCCATGAAGTGAGTAATAACTAGTATTAGAATATGTTAAAATGTGAGAAAACATCAGATTAGCTGCATTGAACATGATTTCATTTCATTGTTTTCATATCGCTTTATGATATTGGGTTTTAAATACATGTTTCTTTGCTTCAAGAATAAAATTCATGGTGTAGCTGAGTGGACATTTTTGTAAATCTATGAAAAAAAACCCTCAATCTCATTTTTTTTTTCACGTCTAAGGAGTAATAAAAACACTCAAAAAAAACAAACAAAAAAAAAAAAAACACCTCAACTAAGGTTCTCATAACTCATGCATGAAAGGGTTAATAAGCGTGGTTACTTCTATAAAAGTCGCAGGTTTGTCAGTTTGCTGATCTGGAGCATGCAGGTGTGTGTGTAAACATAATGTCAAGGAAGAAAGACATGACAAAGACACAAGCAGTGACTTTTGAGAAGCAACTGTTGCTGCCTATCAATCTCAAAAGGCTTTTCCAAACATTTCAAGTGGAAAATACACCAGACGGTTGCCAATCCTCCCAGGAGACATGTCAGCAAATTCATCCCAAGGTCAAACTGTGCAAAAAAAACAAAAAAAAAACAAAAAAAAAACAAGAACTATATTTTAGACAGATCTCAGGTTAGTGTGTTAAATGTTAAAGTTCATAACAGTACAATTGGAAAAAGATTAAAGACTTGCAGCCAGGAGAAAGCCTCCTCTCTAAAAAAGAACGGTTTAGTGCACAGGTGTCAAACATGTGGTCCCGGGGGCCAAATCCGGCCCGCCAAAGGGTCCGATCCGGCCCCTGGGATGAATTTGTGAAATGCAAAAATTATAATAAAGATATTAACAATCAAGGATGTGAAGATCATTTTAGGTCAATTAAGTCTGAAATGGGACAGGCTGGTAAAACACAATAATAACAACCAAAAAAATAAGGAAAACTGCAATTTATTTATTTATTTATTTATTTTTATTTTTTTGTGTAAAAAAAGTAAAATTTCCCAAAAAATGTTTATATTTACAGTCTATCCTTTTGCAAAAAATGTGAATAACCTGAACACATATGAAGACTAGAAGCACTCGGAGAGCGCAGACCTCCACCAAGGCTGATCAGTGGCCTCCCCCCGTGGGCCCCCCCACCCCCGATCACCACCAAAATTTAATCATTTCTTCCGTATCCCATTTCCAACAAACCCTGAAAATTTCATCCAAATCTGTCCATAACTTTTTGAGTTATGTTGCACACTAACGGACAGACAGACAGACAAACAAACAAACAAACCCTGGCAAAAACATAACCTCCTTGGCGGAGGTAAATATGAAATTTCTCAATGTATGTAAATTTCTCGTGTGTAGAATTTTACCAATATTTTGCCTGTTACTAAATATTTTGTGTATTTGTAGATCCACTGTGATCTGTAAGTTGTGAGTCACATGTATAAATGATAAACTATATTGTTAAAACTGCACTTATTTTTCTTAAGAATTTTCAGGTTGTTCTTATTTGTTCATGCTATGTTTAAGTACAGTTCGTAGATGTAAACATTTTCTTTAGATAATTTAACTTTTTTCACTCAAAAACATAGAGAAAACTTTGGTGTTGACATTATTTATAAGTTTTAACCTATTATTTATATTATTTTACTGGTCCGGCCCACCTTAGATCATATTAGGCTGAATATGGCCCCTGAACTAAAGTGAGTTTGACACCCCTGGTTTAGTGTTTTTTTTTTTTTTTTTTGTTTTTTTTTTGTTTTTTTTTAATGTAAGTTATATCGGAACAAAGTACAAGACTTAAGGAAAAATCACGAAGTGGAGATTTTGGCCATGATTCAAAAACCAAACACCATGTCATGACGTGCACTTCATACCAACAGTCCACCACAGTGTTGGACAGTGAGTGGACCATGAACTGTTCAGTGCACCAGAATATTAGAGTGAAATGTGAGAGCATCTGTCAGAACTAAAACTAAGGCCCTGTCCATATGAAGACGGTTTGAGTTTGGGTTTTTAAATTTATTTATTTCGCATTATTTTATTTTATTGATTTTAACCCTTCAAGGTCAAGGTTACTTTATTTATACCCGTAGGTAGATTTGTTTTGCGGTCTAGGTGATTGCCTTGGCATTACAACAACACATACAGGGGTTGGACAAAATAATGGAAACACCTTAAAACATCAACAAAATATAATTTAATATGGTGTAGGTCCGCCTTTTGCGGCAATTACAGCCTCAATTCTCCGAGGTATTGATTCATACAACTTGTGAAATGTTTCCAAAGGAATTTTAAGCCATTCTTCAGTTAGAATACCCTCCAACTCTTTTAGAGACGATGGCGGTGGAAATCGACGTCTTACTTGAATCTCTAAAACTGACCATAAATGCTCAATAATGTTGAGGTCTGGGGACTGTGCCGGCCATACGAGATGCTCAACTTCATTAGAATGTTCCTCATGCCATTCTTTAACAATTCTAGCTGTATGGATTGGGGCATTATCATCTTGAGGTGAAGGTGTTTCCATTATTTTGTCCAACCCCTGTACATTAAACATGCAAGACAGGCACTTGATCACGCTTACAGACAGGACAAAAAAAAAGTGCTCAGTGTTCCACCATTCATCAGTATAGCAGCATGTAAATAAAATAGGTAAGATCAAATAAATAAAAACAAGATGCAATAAAACACAATAAAAAACAGAAAAGATAAAAAAAAACAAAAAAAAACAATCCGGGATAAAAACCAGAATAAGAACATACAATTTAAAAAAAAACAAAAAAAAAAACACTGGAATTCACGCTTGAATTATGTGAACCTTAAATAAGATTTTTGTGTTTTTATTCCTCTGTTGGCATGAAAAAAACAATGCGATTGGAAATTTTCTAATAAACCTAATTTTTATGGAGTTACAAAAATGTCCGCTCAGCTGGACACAAAGAAACATGCATTTACTGATATACAGTCACTGAAAAAATTCTTGGACCAACCCTTGTTTTCTTCATTTTCTTGTTCATTTTAATGCCTGGTACAACTAAAGGTACTTTTTTTTTTGGACAAATATAATGATAACAACAAAAATAGCTCATAGTAGTTTAATTTCAGAGCTGATATCTATCCATTTTCCATGTTTTCTTGATAATAACCAACATCACTTTGGTTCTTTCATTAATATCTATGGCATTGTACTGACAAAAACAGTGCTTTTAGACATTCCATGTTTTCTTTTCTGTCTGTTTTAGTCACACGATACACACAGGAATTGTTTTTGATGACTTTTGATGGTCTAATAATTTTTTCCTTGACTGTATTGTTTGAAAACTATGTAATAAAAACATTTTCAACGGCGCTAATCTGATGTTTTCTCACATTTTAACATACTCTAATACTAGTCATTCCTCACTTTATGGAGATAATATTAAAAAAAAAAAAAAAAGTTTAAAAAAAAAAACTTAATTATAGTCGAATAACAATAACAAGCAACTGATTTACACTTTATTTCAGATCAGGTTTATCAAAAACAGCAGTAATGGTATAAATTCCAGTGTATGAGAGGATGCATAGGCGTCCACTGTGTTTCCTGATACGGAACTGAAACAACAAAATCCATGAATATATAAGAGAACAGGTTTGAATAGCTGTCCACTGTAGTGACCGCTGGGCATGAAAGGGTTAAAGGGGTGCCAGCCTGGTCTCTCTCCTGGCATTTGAGATGTTAAGTTGGTTAGTCGGTTTAATTCTGTCTTTTGTAAATACTTGAGTTTTTGTTTTTGGTTATTTTAGTTTTGTTTGTTTGTTATACCTCAAATACACACAAAGGATGCAAGTCTAATTAAACAAACACCCTGCACATTGAGGAGCCGTTTACACGGCGTAGGATTCAGTCGACTCCGGGAAGATTTCATCGTGGATTAGCCTTCTGTTAACATGGAAACGGTGCCTAGAGTGCCTGAATCCGGAAACTCAGGGTGGAATGTTATCGATACGCTCCGCATTCCAGCTCCGTGTTAACGCGAATCGGAGCGTTCCGGGGTAAAATATGACGTCACCGCATGCGCGCGCAGCCAAGAACCGCCAGTTAACCCACTCCAGGCCAGTTGGTGGCGGTAATGCGCCTCCAAGCTGGTTTGCCAGCCTCTATGACACAATAAAGCTGCAGAAAAAGAAGGAACAACCACAACAACAATGGCCGGTTTCAGAACAACATACGTGCTGCTAACTGTGCTCAGCTCATCTGTCCAGACAAAGAAGTCCTGCGTCTTTGTACGACCACTCGCCACTGTTGTTTGTAAATAGTGTTGTCCGCCTCGTCTTCTTCTTCTTCTCATTTAAAGGCTGCCTAAACCGGAAATCGTTTGTGCGCAGGCGCGTGTTTTACCGCCACTGTTTCACTACAGCTCTACATCGCCAGCTACTGGTCTGGCATGGCCACTACAGCGTATTCAGCCGTCCTCGCGGACTCATGTTAACGCAGATCATTATCATAGCGGCTTCGTCTTAATGCGGAATGATTTTATAACGCAAAGGAGAAATCTTTGCAGAGTGTTGCCATGTAAACATACCCTAAATGACAAGAAAAGAAATCACACATTGAAACCAGTTGAAATTCAAAATCATGTATTGCAACAATTAATGCAGAAAACACACAAATTCAAATGCACAAAGTCTAAACTCAAAAAAACCCAACAACCAATCCAAAATCAAACTCAAAATTTCCAATCTGGGTTTTGTATCAGTTTCTCAGAGAAAAAAAAAAAAAAGTTCAGTTCATTTTCAACTAAAAATTCCATTCTTCAAACAGTTTTCAAACAGTCTCTCAGAACAAGGAAAAAAAAGATTCAGTTCATCTCAGTACATTTGCAAAATATAAAAGAAAAAAAAAACAAAACAAGCACACAGGTCGATTTCAGGGCTTTGAGAGAAAACAAAAAGCTCTTACTCATGCCCTGTCTTCACTGTCACAATACGAAGACGGTTTTGGTCGTATCCGCAAAAGTTTTGTATCAGATAGGCCTTTTGTCCACACAAAAACTGGCATTTTCATTTACTGAAAACACAATATTTTGAAACCAGGTCCCAGAGTGGATACATCTGAAAATGCCTGTTTCACATCTTCGTCTGTATGATGATGTCATAGCCCCACCTCTCTAACCTTTGACCCCTGAAGGCAAGACGCTGCTTCACAAAAATAACAACAACAACAACAACAATGGCAGACTGCAGAATAGTGCCCATGCTACAACAGCAGTTGAGCTTATTGGAAATATGGAATCCAAATCTTCAGCTACTCTGTCATTACACTGACCAACAAACAACCACAGCTCCAATATTCACTACATGCTCTTGGATCTACTGCAGAGAGGGGCAACCAGGAGGTAATACTGGATCAGACCCGGTAGAATCAAGTAAGCTTTATGCACATACTCCACATCTTCTCCATTTTTTGTGAGAGCAAAAACTCCTCACCCCCCACACCACCTTGTTGAGCTGCATTCTGTAATAAATTCCCATTATGTAATAAAAGTTCAAAATGTAATAAGAATGTCACGTCATCTTGTAATAAAGCCACATTATGTAATAAACTGACGCATTTTGTAATAAACTACGTCGACGCATTATATAGTCAATTTTTTCACATTATGTAGCAAGTTATTACAATTGGAAAAATTTATTACAAAATGCACTTGACACATTTTTATTTAAAAAAAAAAATTAATAACATGGTTCATTATGTAATAACAATCCAAATTAATACCATTTCAGAGCAATTTAGAAGAAATTAGTCACAGGAGCTACAGCCAATGGAATCAGAACTTTAACCACACAGTTTAAAGATTTAAAGATTAATTTAGCACATTACATTTTCCTGAAAATAAAAATGTGTCAAGTGCATTTTGTAATAAATTTCTCAAATTGTAATAACTTACTACATAATGTGAACAAATTTACTACATAATGCATTGAGGTAGTTTATTACAAAATGCGTCAGTTTATTACATAATGCGGCTTTATTACAAGATGACGTGACATTCTTATTACATTTTGAACTTTTATTACATAATGGGAATTTAGTACAGAATGCAGCTCAACACACCTCCAGAACCCGGTCAGGCCAATCGCACCGTCTGTGCCCCCCCCCCAGGACAAAACTTAAATCTATGGGTGACAGGGCTTTTGCTGCTGCTGCTGCTCCCCGTCTATGTTACATTGCAAACTCACTGATCAATTATGTACAAACTAGAACACTGAGGTCATCAAACGCAGGGTTACTAGCGACTCCCAGAAATATTACAAAGAAAATGGGGGACGCAGCCTTTACTAACTATGCACCAAAGTTATGGAATACAATTCCAAAAGACATTAGAGAAGCCAGTTCACTGAATATATTTAAAACCAAATTAAAAACATTTTTATTCTCATTAGCCTTTGAAAGGAGATAAAAATGGGGTCACAATTCAGGAACCAGGAATGTGCGCTGTTTTTATTTTTATTTTATTTTATTGTATTTCTGTTTTTATTTTTTATTTTATTGTATTGTATTTCAAATTTCATCTTATTTCTTGCACTTCAAAAATTCTATGCATAATCAAATATTTTAATGTGCGCTGTTTTTATATTTATTTTTATTTTATTGTATTTCTAATCAAATCTTAATGTATTTTAATATTGTATTTTTTTCAATCAATGTGAAGCACTTTGGGCTACAATTTCTGTATGAAAGGTGCTATACAAATAAAGTTTATTATTATTATTATTATTATTATTATTATTATTATTATTATTATTATTATTATTATTATTATTATTATTATTATGGAATGCCCTGCCTGATCACCTCCGGGCCCCACAGACTGAGGACACTTTTAAAAAAGGTCTGAAGATGTTTTATTCAGGAAAGCATTTCCTTGATCTTTTAACATCTGTGCATGCTTCTCCTGTTTTAATTGTCTTCATTCTTAAATGTTGTTTTTATTTTTAAACTATTTTATCTGGCTTACTTATTTTCTATTTTTATTCTCTGTTATTTATTGCCTGTAGCACTTTAAGATTTTTAGATAAAAATGTAAAGTGCATTACAAATAAAATGTATTATTATTATTATTATTATTATTATTATTATTATTATTATTATTATTATTATTATTATTATTACTACAATGCCACATACAGGCCTGGAATTTGATCTATATCGTTTTCTATCATTTTCAGCAGAATACTTTTTTAAAAATGACAAAGAAAAAGATTGGATAGGAGAAAATGTGGTTTTGTGCAGACATGGCCTCAGTCAAATCTGTGCTGTGCAACTGGATGATGATCCTGAACAACTGAGACAACATTTAAATAAGTTTTTATCATTATGTCATGATACATATCTTGATAAACCCATTGAATTCAAATAGAATGTACTTACCATACAGTAATAAAAGAATTAAATCCAACTAAAAGGGAGAGTTGATCGAAGGTTCAAAACCCTCTTAGATCAAAACTGTCAAGCAACTGGTGGTACCAGTACACATACAGTCGTGGAAAAAATAATTACCATCAAAAGTCATCAAAAACAATTGTTATGCAATCCAGTACTAACTCCTGTGTGTATCATGTGACTAAAACAGACAGAAAAGAAAACATGGAATGTCTAAAAGCACTGTTTTTGTCAGTACAATGCCATATATATTGATGGAAGAACTGAAGTGATTTTAGTTATTATCAAGAAAACATGGAAAATGGATAGATATCAGCCCTAAAATTAAACTCTTATGAACTATATTTTTGTTGTTCTCATTATATTTGTCCAAACACATGCACCTTTAGTTGTACCAAGCATTAAAATTAACAAGAAATTGAAGAAAATAATGGATGGTCTAATAGTTTTTCCACAACTGTATACTGGGGGCCAAAAAATAAAATAAAATAAAAATAGGCTGTACTTTCTTATTCTCATGACATGCATGTGTCTTACCCAGGACTTACCCAAAATGAAAAAAAAAAGCAAATAAAAAGACCCACACCAACAACAACAAAAAAAGACAAATTGTTAATTAGTTAGATTAATTAATTAAATAAATCAATGACTTACTTATTTTAGAAAAGGAGCAGAAGGAAGCATCAGCGAAGAACACAGTAATTATGATGAATATAAACACAATGGGGACCACAGTCAACAAATATACACAATCAGAAAAAAAAAAAAAACATAAATAAATCATTAAAACGCCTGCAGAGATTTTTGGCACATTGTGTTCTGGCCCTCATGCCCACAATGCTCCACCACCACACAATGCAGTAGTTCTTGGTGTTCTCTGTTGGAGAGTTATTTGCAGCTATGAATGCTTTTGTAACGTTGGCGCATTTGAAAAGGGATACTGCAAACCCTGCGCTCTACACACTCCTCGACACACACCTCTACACCCTTTCCCTATACACGACTTCCTCTTCTCTTGTTGATTGTCAGTGCAGATACTGCGGCAGGATGCTGCTCTGCTTTAGTGGTGTTTAGATATGCCCGGTTTACCCTTTTTTTTTCTTTTTTCTACCTGTGAGATTACATCACCCCAATAACAATGAGGTGGGGGAAGTTGTTGCTTAAACTATTGGAAAATTCCAACAGTTTGCATTTCTCTAAAGTAAAAAATATACCAATTAGGATTATATACGAACTTCTCTTCTGCGATTTCTTCACTAACTCTGGACCGGAAATTATCAGTGCAACTCTGTGACTGAAATGCAATGAAAAACACTCATGTGTAATAGTTTATTGGTTAATTTATCATCTCAAAATTGTGGTTCGGTATGTAGTATAACACATTTCACATTTTTACATCATTCAAATGTTTATACTAGGATAGAGATACACATTCAGTCTATAGGAAATATCAAGCAATTCAGTCACACCTGAATTTATAATGTATTAATGTATCTATGCATCAGAAATACTTCATAAATACAAGTAATGTTCAAAAGGGGCGGACAAATATAACAAGTGTTCAGAGAACGCAAACCTCCGCCAAGCACCCCGAGCAGTGTGCATGTGTGGATCGACTATTTCTTTTTAATTTCGACAGTTTCAAGGTTGTTCCATACAGCAACTTAGTCTCATTGAAAAATATTTATATATATATATATATATATATATATATATATATATATATATATATATATATATATATATATATATATACATTTACAGGGTGGGGAAGCAAAATTTACAATATTTTGAGGCAGGGATTGAAAGACAGTGTATGACCAATTAGTTTATTGAAAGTCATGAGAATTTATTTGCCACAAGAAAATGTACATAATAGAAAATGTTTTTATTCTATGTGTCCTCCTTCTTTCTCAATAACTGCCTTCACACACTTCCTGAAACTTGCGCAAGTGTTCTTCAAATATTCGGGTGACAACTTCTCCCATTCTTCTTTAATAGTATCTTCCAGACTTTCTTGTAATAGTTTTGCTCATAGTCATTCTCTTCTTTACATTATAAACAGTCTTTATGGACACTCCAACTATTTTTGAAATCTCCTTTGGTGTGACGAGTGCATTCAGCAAATCACACACTCTTTAACGTTTGCTTTCCTGATTACTCATATGGGCAAAAGTTTCTGAAAAGGTATGGATAATAGTGTTAGGTATGATTATGACATCAGTATATGTTTGGTTTCAAAACAATTGACGTAGTGCCTGCTGAGAAAAAACAACTAAATGTTCATTGTAAATTTTGCTTCCCCACCCTGTATATATCTATATCTATATCTATCTATCTATCTATCTATCTATCTATATATATATATATATATATATATATATATATATGTACAGGGTGACACAAAAAAACAGGAACTTTTTAACAATCCAATAAAACCAAGAGTGATGGAAGAAAAATATTTTATTCATAGTAACTGAAACCTTAAAACATGCCATTTAAGAAACAATGATGGAATTTTCATTTTTTTTAAATTACAGAGTGACCCAAAAAAACGGGAATTTTTGAAGTGCGTATTGGCAGACATGAGCAAGTGGCAGCACTGCGAGACAGTGACCTTGAGCAAGTAAACACACCCCCATTTTAGTAACAATCGGCGGCTGTGCGAGAATTGTTCGGTAACCGTGTGATCTCAAGATTCGGTAACGTTCCCTGCCCCCCTAGATCGCCAGATTTGTCCGTTTGTGATGTTTTCTTGTGGGGCTATCTCAAGAGTAAAGTGTACACGACTCGACCAAGAACTCTGGATGAGTTAAAACACAGAATTCAGGATGAAATTCACAGTATCCCAGCTGAGACGTTGAGGAATCTCAACAGCAGATTTCAAGAATGCATTCATACAGGAGGACGCCATCTACAGGAAGTAATTTTTAAAAAATGAAAATTCCATCATTGTTTCTTAAATGGCATGTTTTAAGGTTTCAATTACTATGAATAAAATATTTTTCTTCCATCACTCTTGGTTTTATTGGATTGTTAAAAAGTTCCCGTTTTTTTGTGTCACCCTGTATATATACAGGGTGGGGAAGCAAAATTTACAATGAACATTTAGTTGTTTTTTCTCAGCAGGCACTACGTCAATTGTTTTGAAACCAAACATATACTGATGTCATAATCATACCTAACACTATTATCCATACCTTTTCAGAAACTTTTGCCCATATGAGTAATCAGGAAAGCAAACGTCAAAGAGTGTGTGATTTGCTGAATGCACTCGTCACACCAAAGGAGATTTCAAAAATAGTTGGAGTGTCCATAAAGACTGTTTATAATGTAAAGAAGAGAATGACTATGAGCAAAACTATTACGAGAAAGTCTGGAAGTGGAGGAAGCAACAAAAAACGTACCAAAGCTTTTATTAAAGCTCTCAAATCCAAAATCCCGAAGGATCCAACCAAATCCATGAGAAAAATGGCAATTGAACTTGAGGTAGACAACAAGAGCGTTAGAAATGCAGTAAAATATGATTTGAAGTTAAAATCTTACACAAGAACACCAAAACACTTGTTGACAACAGCTATGAAGGAAAAGAGATTGGAAAGGTGCAAGAAAATTATTACATGGTTCAAGAAAAAGTCCTCCATTGTAACGATCTTTTCAGATGAAAAGATCTTCGCTGTCATTGCTGTTCTGAACCGCAGAAATGACAGATTTATCGCAAAATCAAAAGCTGAGGTTAAGGGGACATTCAGAACAAAACATCCTGCTCAAGTTATGGCTTTTGGTGTTGTCGCTTCCGATGGAAAGAAAATGCCTATAAAATTCTACAAAGCTGATGAAAAAATCAATGTTAATACTTTACTACAAGACTCTGAGATACCAGGTATTGCCATGGCTTAAAGCAAACTACCCAGATGGAAATTATGTATGGACACAGGATGGTGCTCCAGCCCACACAGCTAGAAAAATACAAGATTTCTGCAAATCCAACTTTATCAATTTTTGGGAATCATGTTTATGGCCACCTTCTAGCCCAGATCTAAACCCTCTGGATTCTGCTATTTGGGGCGTTTTAGAACATGCTACCAATAGAACATCACACAGCAATGTCGACTTTCTTAAAGATACTATTAAAGAAGAATGGGAGAAGTTGTCACCCGAATATTTGAGGAACACTTGCGCAAGTTTCAGGAAGCGTGTGAAGGCAGTTATTGAGAAAGAAGGAGGACACATAGAATAAAAACATTTCCTATTATGTAAATTTTCTTGCGGCAAATAAATTCTCATGACTTTCAGTAAAATAACTGGTCATACACTGTCTTTCAATCCCTGCCTCAAAATATTGTAAATTTTGCTTCCCCACCCTGTATATATTTATAGGTAATTTGATTGTTATAATACATGAAACTATTCTTTATTAAACATTAAAAAGTAAAAAAAAAATATGCAAAATCTCATGTAAAGTTAGGGCAAAAAACTGTATTTTAATTCTAGAAAAGTACCGTATTTATATGAGATGGTTATTTTCCATTATTTTACAGTATTTTTTCGGCACCCCTGCTGCCGGAATAATACCATTTTTCTTTACGTTTTTTTTTTTTTTTTTTTTTGCAGTGTAATATCATGTGCCAGGTATCTAAATGCACCTACTTTCATAGTAGCATCCAGTTATAATTTGTGCTTGTTTTCCCCTAATTTTCATCAACATCTTTCTGCAAATGTTAAACCACAGCATTTTCCGTCACATCTTTCCATGATTATAAACGAACTGAGCACAAAACATGCTGCTGCTTTCCTTTTGAGTTATTGTGCTCAAAGTTTTTTTTTTATATTTTGGGAAACGGGTTGAAAAGCGCCTGACATTTTAACAAAATGAGCGTCTAGCAACTGAATCATTGCTGTCATGTTTGCAAGAATTTTCATCATTATCCAGACGGCGGTTCAGTGTGTGTAACCTAGATGACTGCTGGTCTGTGCAACTTTGTATGTTGATAAAAAGTGACAGGTAATACAATTAATTCATGAAACGAGCCAATACAAATATTTTAACAGGGTACATTTTAATTAGATGTGGTGATTTCTCAGCTTCTTTGTCTTTTGAGATGGTAGGTTTTTATTTAAATGTCAGAAAATGTCTTGTATTATCAGAAAGTATAATGTTGAATAGCATTGAACATAATAATATCAATTGCAATAGAGACACTTTACAACACTTGTGAATCCTAAAAACATTCCCTGACAGACAATTACACATAATAATATTATACAAGCAAAATGAAACATGGAGTGAATCAGTGTAACGATTACACTGGGTTAAAAAAAAAAAAAATGTTTTTTGCAAGTTGTCTAGGTTTTTTCAACTGAATTAGGACCATTTTGCACCGCTAAATCCAAAAATGACATCTGTTTTTCTCAATCAGGTCAGGTTTTTTTTGCTAATTTGATTCTGAAAAATTTGATCTTCTCACAAAATTGATTACATTTCTGTGACTTTATCAGTTGATTTTTTTTATATAGTTCTCACCCAAAATAGGTTTTAAGAGAAAAAAAATCATTTTCTAACAGGATTCCTGTTAAGGCAAGGCAAGTTTATTTGTATAGCACATTTCAGCAACAAGGCAATTCAAGGTGCTTCACACAGGACATTGAAATAAAAGAAACAAAAAGAAACACATTTAAAACATTATAAAAGAAACATGTAAAAGGTGATTAAAAACAGCAAGTAAGAAAACAACACATAAAATTTAAAAAAAAAATAAAATAGAATAAAATAAAATAAAAATAAAAACACACACATATTAAAGTAAGAGTTGCAGTGCAGAGTTTCAAAGAGAATATAAAATGTAAAAAGTCAAAATCCTTTTAGTCAAAGGCAGCAGTGAACAGGTGAGTCTTTAACCTGGACTTAAAAGAACTCAGACTCTCAGCAGACCTGATATTTTCTGGTAGTTTGTTCCAGATATACGGAGCATAGAAACTGAACGCTGATTCTCCATGTTTAGTTCTGACTTTGGGAACCCAGAGCAGACCTGCACCAGATGACCTGAGTGGTCTGGATGGTTCATACTGAACTAGAAGGTCTCTGATGTATTTTGGGCCTGAACCATTCAGTGCTTTATATGCTAGTAAGAGAATTTTGAAGTTATTCTCTGAGAGACAGGGAGCCAGTGTAGAGACCTCAGAACTGGACTGATGTGGTCCACTCTCTTGGTCTTAGTGAGGACTGGAGCAGCAGCATTCTGGATCAGCTGCAGTCGTCGAATAGACTCTTTAGGCAGACCACAGAAGATACTGTTACAGTAGTCAACTCCACTAAAGATAAATGCATGGACAAGTTTTTCAAGGTCCTGCTGCGACATCAGTCCTTTAAAGGTCCCGTATTATGCAAATCTCACTTTGTGAAAGTTTTCCTATAGTAGTGTGTGTTGCAGTAGCCTCATTATGAGGTTCGAATTTGAAAACTGTCTGTTTCCTCCCTGCCTTGCTGCACCACATTTTGTGAAAATGCCTGCTCAAACGGCCAAGTTTGAGTTGGGTCCGCTTATGACGACATAAGCGGATTTAACTCCTCCCCCTGACTGTGCCCCCACCCTGGCAAAGTACCTCTTGGACAACAAACATGGCGAAGGCGAGACATGCAAGTTGTGGTGTTGGCTGCACACACCAACACGATAGTTTATTTTTGCTCCCCACTTCCGAGCCTCTCCTTAAAAAGTGTCTGGATTATATCTTTGATGGTCATGTACCAAACAACATTCCCAAACGCTTGTATGTGTGTGCCCGGCATTTCACGGACGAGTGTTTTTCAAACATGGGCCCATACAGCTGCAGCTTAGCACAAAGACTCCGAATCAAGAAGGACGCAGTACCAACGCTTCGTGACCCAAGTACAAGTGTGGGAGATGTAAGTTCTTAGCATTTTTTTGTATCTTTACTGCATAACCCTACATTACGGATAAGCTGGTGGTTGTTGATGTGTACGTCTAACGTTAGCATGGCAGCTAACATAGCTCGGTTACTACTGCTAACGTTTGCGTCCCCGTTAACATGCAAGAGCTGATAATATCAAGAGACATTCAACAGAACTACTTTGAACACGGGCCTTTTGTGGTTGGCATCTGTAGAGTTAGCATCAAGCTTGTTAGTAGCTGCCTGCATTAGTGGCGGCAGGCGTCTTTCCGTGTCAGGTCCACGAACCCAACACAACACCGCCGTTTTCCGTCGGGGCTCAATCACGCCTCAAGGCAAAGAAAGCCAGTGTTTGGAAAGACGTTCTGTCTGAGACATGTGTATTGTAGACGAGAGAGCCATGGCTTCACAGTCAACATTGGCGCGAAGTACCGCTAGCGGAAGCCGCATCCTCTCCCAGAGAGGGGAGGGGGAGTGGGCGTGGACAGATGCGTTCATTTGCATACCCGGAAGCAGGCCCAGAAACGGCCTGTTCTGAGGAGGGCTGGTGAGAGGGACTTTTTCGACCGCTGAAACTCCGAAAAAAGGATGATTTTGGGGCGAACAAACTTAAATACTATGTTTTTGGGCTTCTGAGACCTATATGACGTGACTGAAAAATAGCATAATACGGGACCTTTAATCCTAGAAATGTTCTTGAGGTGACAGTAAGCTGACTTTGTAATTGTTTGTATGTGGTTTTTAAAATTCAGGTCTGAATCCATGACAACACCCAAATTCCTGGCCTGGTCTGAGGTTTTTAACTGAAGTGACTGTTAGGTACAATGGTGTATTCACCGCAGATGGAGCAGAATACGTCAGGCTTATTTTTGCAAGATCTTCTAGTCGAAGCCATTTCATTCACCTGTAATATTAAAAAAAACATTAATCATATATTGGCAAAAGTAAAACCTTCAGAACTCGTTTATTGCAAGAAATATGAAAGAATTTTGTATCATATGATGTGAAAATGCCCATAAATGTAAGCAAAAATGTTAAAAAAAAAAAAAAAAAAAAAAAAAAGCCAATATGTAGCATAGTTCAGAAAGTTGACCTGATTGAGCAAAATTAATGTGATTTTTGGATTCAGCACACCAAAATGATCCTAAATCAGCTCAAAAAACTTAAACAATAAATTTGTTGTTGACCAGTGTTATATTCTCAGTTTATTTATTTCCAGTTGATCCAAAGCTACAGGCACATTTATTTCTGCAGTTCCTATTTTACAGATATAATCTTTATGGTTGAGTTCTGAAAAAGGATAATTTGTGTTGACATTCAGAAGTACAGTATAATGATAGGCTAGATTATAATATACAGTACATACGCATTTCTCAGTCTCTATAAAAAGGTGCAACTGTAACATAGACCAGAACGAATTTCAGAAGAAAAAGTAAAAACAGACTTAAGCCTTTATCGGCCACGTGACTTTTTCTGGTAATTTCTGCACACATTACAAGACAGTAGTCGCTTTTCCTTTGGATATCTGCGCAAAACTTTACAGATTTTTACTAAATGTCGAAAAAACAGAAGCACATAATGTCGTTTCCGTTGTTTCCAATGGAACTCGTCTTTAAGATGAACGTGTTCTAACACATTTGTAGTCAATGAAAAGTCAACACAACCGTACATATTTGACCATTTAATTTTTGTAATTTTAGGGAACGCTGAGCTTCCCTTGCAGTCTATGCAAAATCTAATGAGAAAGTACAATTTTATCAATATCCTGCCGCGACTTATCATTTATACGTGTGCATTACAGATCTGATCTACAAAGGCACAAAACATTCAGTAATAGGCAGAATATTGTTAAAATTGCACTTAATTCACTTCAGACATTTTAGGTTATTCACATTTTATTGTTAAAGGATAGTTTGTTAATGTAAACGTTTTCATAATTTAATGTTTTTTGCACTAAATCAAAGAGAAAAAATTGGTGTTGTCATTATTTATAGGTTATTATTTTAGGTTATTATTATTTTTGAGTTTGATGTCCTAACTTGTACTTTGCAAATTCCTCCCGTGGGCCAGATTGGAACCTTTGGCGGGCCGGTTTTGGCCCCCGGGCCGCATGTTTAACACCTGTGCTCTAAGGGATTATGTGTATGTGGATCAGCACACATGTTGGTCTAATGTTCCAAAAGTGATGTTCTAATGTTCTAAAATACATGTTCCTAGCACCTTATATGTGGCTTTCTTGTATTTTTCATATTTACTTCTTGGATTTTTTCTTTTTTTTTTTTTTTTTTTGGTGCCATTTACGGTAAAAGAACTAAATATGGTAGCAGGATTGTCTACATAACAATAACAATTTTTGAAAAATTTCACAAAGGTAATAAAGTCTTGTTATGTTCTCCAATAACCCACTAATGTTCATTTTTGTTTTTTATTTCAGAGTATTTCTATGAGTGTCCTATAAACGGTTAAGTATTTTGCTTTTTTTTTTGCTTAATTTAAGATATGTTTGCTTAATTCAATCTGTAAAATAAACAGTGAAAATTCAGTTAAATTACAGTTTTGTTTTTTTTTTACAGTGCACGTCTTATTGCAGCAGTTCTCCTTCGGCAAATGTCAGCATAGAGTTTTGTTTAAAATGATACAAAAGAAATGAACAAGTTCAAGAAAACAGCTAAAAAAAAATAATGTATTAAAATGTATGCTATTACGGTGAAGCGCTCGGACAAACACTTCGTCTGCAGCCAAAGGGAAGAACAGGACTAAGAAATTATGACTAAGGAAGGAATTATTTCACATGATTTTCCTCCAAATGTTTTTTTTTTTTTTTAAATGATACAATACCCAAATGCATACAAGAAAATAAAGTTGGTGTTATTTGTTTTTAACTCTATACCAAATGTGTTTCTCTCAGACGTGGAGGTGTAACATGCCTTTGCCGGTCGTTAATGGAATTTCTGCCAGAATCCAGGCTAATCTATCCATTTCCAGATGGATTTCCTCATTTCATTAACTCCTGATTCAGGAGTCAAATAAACAGTGGGGGGATGTGTTTTTTTGTCGAAATGGGGGAGGGGTGGGGGTTGCTTAATTCAAGATTTTTTTTATTTTTGCTTAACTCAAGATTTTTTTTGCCTAATTCAAGAATTTTTGCTTAATTCAAAAATGTTTTGCTTAATTCAAGACATTTGTTCTTAATTCAAGATTTATTTTTTTTATTACTTAATTCAAGATGTTTTTTTGTCTTAATTCAAGATTATGTTTTTTTTTTTTTTTTTTTTTTACTTAATTCAAGATTTCTATTTTGCCTTTTTTTTTGCTTAATTCAAGACATTGTTGCTTAATTCAAGATATTTTTGCTTAATTCAAGATTTTTTTTTTTGCTTAATTCAAGACTTTTTTGCTTAATTCAAGATTTTTTTTTTTGCTTAATTCAAATTTTTTTTAATCTTAATTCAAGATTTTTTTTTTGCTTAATTCAAGATTGTTTTGCTTCATTCAAGATATTTTTTCTTAATTCAACATACTTTTGCTTAATTCAAGATTTATTTATTTTTTTTTGCTTAATTCAAGATTTTTTTTGTGCTTCATTGAAGTTTTTTTTTTTTTTTACATAATTCAAAAATTTTTATCTTAATTCAAGATTTTTTTTTTTGCTTCATTCAAGATTTTTTTTGCTTAATTCACATTTTTTTGCTTCATTCAAGATTATGTTTTTTTTTTTTGCTTAATTCAAGATACTTTTGCTTAATTCAATCTGTAAAATAAACAGAGAAAATTCTGTTAAATTACAGTATTTTTTTTACAGTGCACGTCTTATTACAGCGGCAGTTCTCCTTCGGCAAATGTCAGCATAGAGTTTTGTTTAAAATGATACAAAAGAAATGAACAAGTTCAAGAAAACAGCTAAAAAAAAATAATGTATTAAAATGTATGCTATTACGGTGAAGCGCTCGGACAAACACTTCGTCTGCAGCCAAAGGGAAGAACAGGACTAAGAAATTATGACTAAGGAAGGAATTATTTCACATGATTTTCCTCCAAATGTTTTTTTTTTTTTTTAAATGATACAATACCCAAATGCATACAAGAAAATAAAGTTGGTGTTATTTGTTTTTAACTCTATACCAAATGTGTTTCTCTCAGACGTGGAGGTGTAACATGCTTTTGCCGGTCGTTAATGGAATTTCTGCCAGAATCCAGGCTAATCTATCCATTTCCAGATGGATTTCCTCATTTCATTAACTCCTGATTCAGGAGTCAAATAAACAGTGGGGGGATGTGTTTTTTTGTCGAAATGGGGGAGGGGTGGGGGTTGCTTAATTCAAGATTTTTTTTATTTTTGCTTAACTCAAGATTTTTTTTGCCTAATTCAAGAATTTTTGCTTAATTCAAAAATGTTTTGCTTAATTCAAGACATTTGTTCTTAATTCAAGATTTATTTTTTTTATTACTTAATTCAAGATGTTTTTTTGTCTTAATTCAAGATTGTTTTTTTTTTTTAATTAATTCAAGATTTCTATTTTGCCTTTTTTTTGCTTAATTCAAGACATTGTTGCTTAATTCAAGATATTTTTGCTTAATTCAAGATTTTTTTTTTCCTTAATTCAAGACTTTTTTGCTTAATTCAAGATTTATTTTTTTATTTTTTTGCTTAATTCAAATTTTTTTTATCTTAATTCAAGATTTTTTTTTTGCTTAATTCAAGATTGTTTTGCTACATTCAAGATTGTTTTGCTTCATTCAAGATATTTTTTCTTAATTCAACATACTTTTGCTTAATTCAAGATTTTTTTTTTTTTTTTTTTTGCTTAATTCAAGATTTTTTTTTATTTTTGCTTAACTCAAGATTTTTTTGCCTAATTCAAGAATTTTTGCTTAATTCAAAAATGTTTTGCTTAATTCAAGACATTTGTTCTTAATTCAAGATTTATTTTTTTTATTACTTAATTCAAGATGTTTTTTTGTCTTAATTCAAGATTGTTTTTTTTTTTAACTTAATTCAAGATTTCTATTTTCCTTTTTTTTGCTTAATTCAAGACATTGTTGCTTAATTCAAGATATTTTTGCTTAATTCAAGATTTTTTTGTTGCTTAATTCAAGACTTTTTTGCTTAATTCAAGATTTTTTTTTTTTTTTTTTTTGCTTAATTCAAATTTTTTTTATCTTAATTCAAGATTTTTTTTTGCTTAATTCAAGATTGTTTTGCTTCATTCAAGATTGTTTTGCTTCATTCAAGATATTTTTTCTTAATTCAACATACTTTTGCTTAATTCAAGATTTTTTTTTTTTTTTTTTTTTGCTTAATTCAAGATTTTTTTTTTTGTGCTTAATTCAAGTTTTTTTTTTTTACATAATTCAAAAATTTTTATCTTAATTCAAGATTTTTTTTTTTGCTTCATTCAAGATTTTTTTTGCTTAATTCACATTTTTTTGCTTAATTCAAGATTATGGTTTTTTTTTTGCTTAATTCAAGATACTTTTGCTTAATTCAATCTGTAAAATAAACAGTGAAAATTCTGTTAAATTACAGTATTTTTTTTACAGTGCACGTCTTATTACAGCGGCAGTTCTCCTTCGGCAAATGTCAGCATAGAGTTTTGTTTAAAATGATACAAAAGAAATGAACAAGTTCAAGAAAACAGCTAAAAAAATAATGTATTAAAATGTATGCTATTACGGTGAAGCGCTCGGACAAACACTTCGTCTGCAGCCACAGGGAAGAACAGGACTAAGAAATTATGACTAAGGAAGGAATTATTTCACATGATTTTCCTCCAAATGTTTTTTTTTTTTTTTTAAATGATACAATAATCCAAATGCATCCAAGAAAATAAAGTTGGTGTTATTTGTTTTTAACTCTATACCAAATGTGTTTCTCTCAGACGTGGAGGTGTAACATGCCTTTGCCGGTCGTTAATGGAATTTCTGCCAGAATCCAGCCTAATCTATCCATTTCCAGATGGATTTCCTCATTTCATTAACTCCTGATTCAGTCAGAAGACACCTTGAGCAGCCTCAAAAATTATCTGCAAAACCGATATGTTGTTAGTGGAGAAAAAAAAACAAACTGTTTATGGTGTGAATTTGACAGTGAATGCCCTCTAAATGTGAGATATATTATGTATTCATTCTAAAGTTTGTAGTTATTTTTTCTGGGTTTTTTTTTTTTTTTTTTTCAGCACTCATCTACCTTTAACACGCCGTATAATTTATGCATTGTTATATTTAGCCTCTATCATCCGTGCCTGTGTTTTTTTACGGTCACAGACAAAGAAATCCTTCCTTCCTTCCTTCCTTCCGCCCTCGTACATCCGTCGAAGCTACGTGAAGTGATCTACAGCCGAATGATCCATGAGCTTGCCACCATCTCAGATAAGCAATCCATGTTCTTTTATTGAAGCAAGAGCGTTTTTTTTTTTCCCACTCTGTAGAGGTTTGACTTTATATTGCCAGTTCAGACCTTTATGAGTAATGACCTGTTACATCGGTGATTCCCTGCAGCTCCAATCGCTCAAGTGATGGTACAGTGGGAGAGTAGTCGGATAAACTACCCCTGGGCAGTAATTACACAGGCCTCGTGTCCTGACTGAGCCCATATCGGCTAAAGCCCGACTCTACACAACAGAAAAACACTGAAAGAGACAGAACACAAAAGCCTCCGACCCAAGAAATGAGGCCTAGGTGGGAGTTTGACGCAGGCACATCTGACAGCCCATGGAAAATGTACGGCATTAGCTTTCAACCGGTGGAACAATGAAAGGCTCATGTTTCCATCAGACGCTAGGATCGACTGGAAAATGACGAAGAAATTATGAATAAAGGCTCGTTAGACTGTTATATGCCATTTGGATGGTGGGAAACGGTGCTTAATTCAAGATTTTTTTTTTTTTTTTTGCTCAATTCAAACTTTTTTAGCTTAATTGAAGATTTCTTGCTTAATTCAAGAATTTTTTGCTTAATTCAAGATTTTTTTGTCTTAACTCAAGATTTTTTTTCTTAATTCAAGAATTTTTGCTTAATTCAAGATTTTTTTTGCTTAATTAAAACTTTTTGCTTAATTCAAGATTTTTTTGCTTAATTCAAGATTTTTTTGTCTTAACTCAAGATTTTTTTTCTTAATTCAAGAATTTTTGCTTAATTCAAGATTTTTTTTGCTTAATTAAAACTTTTTGCTTAATTCAAGATATTTTTGCTTAATTCAAGATATTTTTGCTTAAGTCAAGATTTTTTTTTTTTGCTTGATTCGAGAATTTTTGCTTAATTCAAGATATTTTTTGGCTTCATTCAAGATTTTTTTTGCTTAATTCAAATTTTTTTTAGCTTGATTTGAGAATTTTTGCTTAATTCAAGATATTTTTTGGCTTAATTCAAGATATTTTTGCCTAAATCAAGATTTTTTTGCTTAATTCAATTTTTTTTGCTTAATTCAAGATATTTTTGCTTAACTCAAGATTTTTTTTTTGCTTGATTTGAGAATTTTTGCTTAATTCAAGATATTTTTTGGCTTAATTCAAGATATTTTTGCCTAAATCAAGATTTTTTTGCTTAATTCAATTTTTTTTGCTTAATTCAAGATATTTTTGCTTAATTCAAGTTTTTTTTGCTTAATTCAATTTTTTTGGGCTTAATTCAAGATATTTTTGCTTAACTCAAGATTTTTTTTTTTTTTTTGCTTAATTCGAGAATTTTTGCTTGCTTCAAGATTTTTTTTTGCTTAATTCAAGATTTTTTTTCTTAATTCAAAAATTTTTTTCGCTTAATTCAAGATATTTTGGCTTAATTCAAGATTTTTTTTTTTTTTTTTTGCTTAATTCTAGCTTTTTTTTTTTTTTTTTTTTTTTTTCTTAGTTCAAGATTTTTTTTGCTTATTTCAAGATTTTTTTGCTTGAATTAAGACAAAAAAAATCTGCCAGTGGAACAAGTGATTATTATCTCTTTAAGATTTCTTGAAATATAGTTTTCAAGATCTATTGTCTAAAAAGAAGTTCTTATATCTCACAAGTTACTCTTCAGGTGATTATGTCTTATTTTAAGTGTGATGAGCTATTTTGACTAGAAAAGAGAAAAAAACACTTGGTAAGATTTAGATTTTTGCAGTCTGTCTGTGTGTTTACAGCTGATTGCACACAAAAAACCTCACACATCCCATCACATTTACATATCTTCTTCTAGCTGCTGGTATGACTGTGCCAGTTCACAAAGGAGACGCCTCTGAGAACACACAACTGGTGGAAGAGAGGAGATTTTCTTTACTTGAGTTAATTTATTTCGAAGTACAAAGGAGGCCCTTATCAGAGCAGATCGACCGCAAACAGTCAACATTCTCACCTGCATTGTCTCTCGTCTTTAGATAATTACTGGAAAACACATAACTTTATCGAGAAACACTTCATCGTGGAGCTTCATGAGAATCTGATGGAGGATTAACTTGAAGTCATGAAGCGTCAAACAACATACATGAAAAACAATAAATCTTCCGTTCAGTGACCTTCACAATTCTAAGTATTTTTCCTGGTTCTGTAGCAGTTCTAGACAGTGTACAATGTTTCCTCTTTATTACTGACATTAGAACACAAGATCCCACTCACTATATAGAATAAATGTACACTACAAACAAAAAATTAAGGATATTTCTTTTTTTTTTTTTTTTTTGGTCATTTTTTTTGGTCATTTTTGCCATTCGTAAATAACACTGTCTGGTCATTTTAAAAAATGTTTCAATTCATGCATTTTTTTTTTTTTTCTTTTTCTTCATTTAAGATATTTTGGCTTAATTCATGATTTTTTTTTTTGCTGAATTCAAGATTTTTTTTTTTTTTTTTTTTTGCTTAATTTAAGATTTTTTGCTTAATTCAAGATTTTTTTTTTTGCTTAATTCAATTTTTTTTTTGCTCAAAGATATTTCTGCTTAATTCAAGATTTTTTGCTTAATTCAAGATTTTTTTTTTTTTTTGCTTAATTCAAGATTTTTTTTTTTGCTTAATTCAAAATTTTTTTTAGCTTAATTAAAGGTATTTTTGCTTAATTCAAGATTTTTTTATCTTAATTCAAGATTTTTTGCTTAATTCAAGGTTATGTTTTTTTTTTTTTTTGCTTAATTCAAGCTTTTCTTTTGCTTAATATATATTTTTTGCTTAATTCAATGTATTTTTGTTTAATTCAAGATATTTTTGCTTAGTTCAAGATTTTTTTAACTTTATCGATTCATCGTGAAGCTTCATTAGAATCTGATGGAGGATTTACTTGAAGTCATGAAGCGTCGAACAACATACATGAAAAACAATAAATCTTCCGCTCAGTGACCTTCACAATTCTAAGTATTTTTCCTGGTTCTGTAGCAGTTCTACACAGTGTACAATGTTTCCTCTTTATTACTGATATTAGAACACAAGATCCCACTCACTATATAGAATAAATGTACACTACAAACAAATAATTAAGGATATTTCTTTTTTTGGGGTCATTTTTTTGGTCATTTTTGTCATTTGTAACAAATGGCACAAGTTCCAAATGTTAGTTCTCCATGCATGCATCTCCTTTGCATTCACATATAATTTGTCGTGACATTTCCCAGTTTGGGATAAATTAAGTAAACCCATCCATCCATCCATCCATCCATCCATCCACTGCAGAATGCACCTTTTTCCTCCTGTAGCCTGAATCCGTCACAATAATAATACAGCTCTGCCTTCTTGAACAGGATGTACATTGTGATTTTATAGTATTGTAGTCTTTTTTTTTATAGAAGGTAGGTTACATTCATCCATTAACCCTTTAACCCCTGAGACATTATTCCAGGTAAACATGCTGCTGTGAATTGTCTCCTTTTCAGTGTCATAAAGCTGTTGTGAGTATGTGCTTGTGTTCCTTTTCTTCAGTGCTTTTGCTTTACTGTGGGTTTCAGGGTCAAAACAGGTAGAATAACAGAAAAAGACAGAGAGAAGAATTGAAGTTTGATATAATTTTACTAAATGAGGAACTCAGAATGTACATCAATAAGAGATTTAGGATGTATTTGAATTTTGGCTCAGTAGTTTTTAATTTGGGGTTCTTTTTTTCTTAATCAGTCCAGCAGATTTTTGGTACCTGGTTGAACTCAGTGGTGGCTGCTCGTCTTTTAGACAGGGGAAGCTTATTGTTGTCTTATATAAAAAAAAATTGTCAAGTTATTTAAACATAAATTCGGCCCTCCGTTCCTTTTTAAGAAAATGGTCAGTGACCTTATCGTACTAAGTAGGCGTCTTTTCCAGGGACTGGACCAGTGTCCTCTGAATGACCAGCAGAGCTAAGCTGCTCAGACGGCCTTGGCCCAGTGTGTTGTGGGTGTAAGACTGGAGCCTTTGAAACTGCAGAAGCTCCTTTCTACACCTGCACATGGAGCTCCAACTGTTGCCAACAGTTAACGATATTTAACTCGAACAAGAAATGATTAAATTATGTAACTGAAACAAGAAAAAGTTGAAATTATGTTAAATTGAAACAAGGAAGTCCAATGAGTGTGGTTTATTTACAGTGCAAGAAATGAACAAGTAATTTCATAGTGGTTTCTCTCTCCATTTCACAGCAGAATGTGTGACAGTATTAAACTGAACTGTGTCAGAGAAGGAGTAGATCTGAAAACAGCTGTCAATCAAACAGGATTCAGCCTTTTGACTGATCCTCCAATCAGCACGTGGAAGCTCAGCGTCCAGCCCAGCTGAGCTCCGCCCACAGCTCCATTCATCCCCAGAGATGCCGAGTGTCCGGGGGCGGGACAACATCGTGGCATTTATCCAATTACCGTCCAGTTTTGAGGCAATAAAAAAAACAGTTCCACTCAGTCCCATTGAAGTGCATGGACGCTGAGCGTCTACGGACAAATGCACTGAGCAGAGATGGAATGAGAAAACAGAGACACGGGAATGGAGGAGAAGTGAACAACATCCAGTCTGATGATTTGTGATGAAGCTGATTCTGAACGAACTCGTCTGGGAGATGAATGTGTTCTAACACATTTGTAGTCAATGAAATGTCAACACAACCGAACAGATTTAACCATTTAATTTGAGTAATTTTAGGGGAAGCTGAGCTTCCCTCGCAGTCTGTGAGAAATCACCTCTGGTTGAACTCCAAAAAGCAGTTCTATGGTCAGAGTAAAGCAAGGCAAGGCAAGTGTATATGTAGAGCACATTTCATGTACAGGGCAATTCAAAGTGCTTTAGATGAAACATAAAAGTATCACAGGAGAGGCACAAAAATATATTTAAGATGAGAGAAAGTTCAAATATAAAAACATTAAAATTTAAATAGACATTAAAATCATCAGCAAAAAAATTTGATTTTAAAGTTCATTTAAAACACAGTATTTAAGACAATTAAATTAAATTAATTTAATTATTTAGGACAACACAAAATACTAAAAAAAAAAAATAAAAAAAATAAAGTTAAATCACTACAACACTGCAAAAAATAGTAAAAACAAAAACAAAAAACAAACAAAAAAAAACCACAAGGAAAACAATGAATAGATTAAAAGATTACAAGAAGGTGGTTAAAGCCAACTCCACCAACATTAGAAGACTGGTACGAGACCATCTTGCAAATTTTCAAAATGGAAAAACTGACTTACTCTATCAGAATCCAGAGGGATAAATTTGACCATATTTGGGACAAATGGATTAAGGTTGTATCCTCTAGCCGCCCAGAATTTGTGTCACTCCTCTAAGAATTTCTTCTTTATAATCCCCCTGTCTTTATTCTTGGTGAATGTTTTACTTTTGCATAAATATGTGTAATGTTTAAAGAACCCAGAGGTATTGAAAGCTGTGATTGTCTTTTTTTTAAGTGAGAAATACCAAAACTGTAAGGACTCACTTCATATACTTTTTTTTGTGTTTGACACTGTGTATGTATGAAATAAGAAATACAAAAAGGACTCTAATAGATATCATACGTATGAATGTTAATGCTGAGATATCTTGCTCCTTTTGCAATAAAAACAAAATTAAAAAAAAAAAAAGAAAGGCTATTTTTATAGTGAGTCGGTCTCACTCACTCCTGTGTTTTGTCCCCCATTCCACAGGTGGTGGGGAGGGGGGGTACTGGGGAAACTCAGGAAAGAAAAAGGTCTGTTCTATCAGCATATTTCAAATTCTTTCTTATTGAACAAATGGTTGAATTTTTATGAATATTTAAAATAAATAATTCGTTCAGAACGCTCACCACAGACACATCAGGAGTTAAAGGGTTAACTCCACCAGTTCTGCTGCAGAAACCCTCTCCTTCTGCTGCTTCTTTAGGACTGTTGCTGTTTCCAAACAGAAACACATGTGAAACCTACACTTCATCACATCGCACATGCATCTGTTCGTAGAATCCCAGTGTGTTCATTCTGTATCGATGTGAAATCCCACTCTGCACTAATTTACACCGGTCTCAGTCGTGTAACGCAGGTCTTTATTGAAATAAACTGGCTGCATCTGTTTTCATAATATTGCAAATCATTAGTAAATCATCCGCAAATAGTGACCCCCACTGACCCTCGGGCACTTTTTGTGGATTGCACCCTCGCTAATTTGCGTTGCCTTAGTAAATCTGGTCCCAAGCGTCATCTACTGTCGAACACTCACTGATGTCAGGGAACAGTGAAACACTTGATCAAAGCAGGAGCTAATTAGCTGCAGGTTAGTCGGTACCTTTTCATCAACACTGAAACAGGCAAGTGTGGAATCTTTCATCATTAGTATTAATGTCTTTGGATCAGATGGAACTAAGCGTGTTAATATCAAGGTAATATCGTGGCATGTTTGGGAATGATCAGGGTGGTCGCAGTCAGCGTGGGAAACAGTTTAGAGTCAATTTGTTAAACAGCCTCGAAAACTCCAAAAATCTGACCCGAATTTGGAGCTTTGAATCAGGAATATCATATCACATCAGAATGTAGTTAAATACAGTCGCGGGAAAAAATTATTAGACCATCAAAAGTCATCAAAAACAGTGGTAACCCAAAAAGACCCAGCGCTACTTTTCAGTTCCCAAGTGAAATTTTCTCTATATCTAACCTTTCTTAAGTGATTTATCACCATTTATTATAATATAACCCTCAGTATTAATCTTTCTTAAGTGAAGATCAGGTGTTTTCTTATATTTAATTCACTGATCATGTAGGTGTTCATAAAAGCTCAGATTAAAGTTGAACGTTATTATATCAAAAACAGACAAAACTGCAGAAAAAGTGACTTTTTCAGTGAAATATATCATTAACTGAACATAAATCAAGCATTTCCATTTACTTTCATTGATCCAACTCCATGGGTTTGACTGATAAATCAATGCTGTAGAAGATGACGGTGTTTCCACGTTCACTACGGAGCCTCTGAACGTCATACAGTCACATACAGTCGCGGAAAAAATTATTAGACCATCAAAAGTCATCAAAAACAATGGTTATGCAATCCAGTCCTAACTCCTGTGTGTATCATGTGACTAAAACAGACAGAAAAGAAAACATCGCACTGTTTTTGTCAGTACAATGCCATAGATATTGATGTTAGAACTGAAGTGATTTGGTTTTTTATTAAGAAAACATATTAAATGGATAGATATCAGCTCTGAAATTAAACTACTATGAGTTATTTTTGTTATCATTAAATTTGTCCAAACAAATGCCCCAAAATGAACAAGAAATTGATGAAAACGAGGGTGGTCTAATAATTTTTTCTACCACTGTACATTGACAGGTGTCTGAATCAGCACTTACACTACAAACAAAAAGTCAAGAATATTTCCGATTTTTGGGATTTTTTTTTTCTCATTTTTGCCATTTGTAAATAAAACTATGTCTGGTCATTAAAACATGTGTTTCAATTCAGTTCACATGGAAAACATGTTAAATGGATAGATATCAGCTCTGAAATTAAACTACTATGAGATATTTTTGTTGTTATTATTATATTTGTCCAAACAAATGTACCTTTAGTTGTGAGTGATTTATCACCATTTATTATAATATAACCCTCAGTATTTAGCTTTCTTAAGTGAAGATCAGGTGTTTTCTTATATTTTCTTCACTGATCATGTAGGTGTTCATAAAAGCTCAGATTAAAGTTGAAGGTTATTATATCAAAAACAGACAAAACTGCAGAAAAAGTGACTTTTTCAGTGAAATATATCATTAACTGAACATAAATCAAGCATTTCCATTTACTGTCATTGTTCCAACTCTATGGGTTTTACTGATGAATCAATGTTGTAGAAGATGACGGTGTTTCCACGTTCACTACGGAGCCTCTGAAAGTCCAAATGGGTCATATTTAATCAGAGGTGTCAAGTAACGAACTACAAATACAGTCGTGGAAAAAATTATTAGACCATCAAAAGTCATCAAAAACAATGGTAACCCAAAAAGACCCAGCGCTACTTTTCAGTTCCCAAGTGAAATTTTCTCTATATCTAACCTTTCTTAAGTGATTTATCACCATTTATTATAATATTATCCTCAGTATTTAGCTTTCTTAAGTGAAGATCAGGTATTTTCTTATTTTCTTCACTGATCATGTAGGTGTTCATAAAAGCTCATATTAAAGTTGAAGGTTATTATATCAAAAACAGACAAAACTGCAAAAAAAGTGACTTTTTCAGTGAAATATATCCTTAAAAAATTGCAAAAAAAAAATAAAAAATGTGTATCACTTGTCCTTGTAGACTTTTTGCATGATGTTTGCTGAAAAGTGGGCAAAAATGACCCTTTTTCAGTGACAAATAATTTGAAAACTCATATTAATCCTGTTGCTGCTTGCACATTTTCATTGAACTTGCTTCCTTTTAACCTTAGAAGAAGAGCTGATGGTCTGGGCTTTTGAATAACGATCAGTTTCAGTGATTTCAGTTCAAAGTCAGTGACGTCATATCAGCCAGTTCCTCAGACGACGTCCTGTGATAATTTGATTTGGATTTTTTGGCTTCTAGGTAAGAATTTGACTTATAATTCTTTATGTAGAGTTGATATTATCATAAATCTGTATGTATTATACACCATTCTCTTTCTTTTTCTGTTGTGAATAAAGCATTACCCAACAATTAAGCAAATTCTAATATTAGATCAGTAAAATCATTACTTTTACTAACCCTACCCCCACCAGTTTTTAGTTTGTGAAAAAAATACATACCATTGGAAAAAAAAACAAAAAACAAAACATGCATTCACTCAATTTTCAATGTCTAGCCTCCAAAATTTAATCAGTTCTGCCCACCTACATGGACTACAATTAGTTTATATTGTTTAGGTCCATTTACTTTCCTAAAGTGAGATCAGTTTTTTTTTTTTACAACCAAATTTTCATGTTCGTTTTTGAAACTGCCCACCAATTTGTTCGATTTGGACTTGCTCTGTCAATGATGAAGCCAATTTAACCAGATATTTTGCATAAATGATTTCAGTTTCAGAATCCTGAGAAAATTTGACCCTAAATTGATATATTTTCAGTCCATAACCAAGAACATGAATTTTTGCCCTTAATGTCTCTTACATGCAACTCAAACCTTGAACCTTGTCACATCAGCTCTGAAATTAAACTACTATAACCTATTTTTGTTGTTATCATTATATTTGTCCAAACAAATGTACCTTTAGTTGTACCAGGCATTAAAATGAACAAGAAATCGAAGAAAACAACGGGTGGTTTAACAATTTTTTCCTCAACTTTATCTTCTAGTCTTAGACCAGTATTAGAAAAGTCTCAGCAATTAATGATAATAATCACCAGGCACTAAAATGAATCTTTGCCATTAGCACATTACGGCATTAGCACACTCTTTCCCAGTTTTGTTTTTACTTTGATAAATCTCTGCAGGTTTATTATGAATATCATTTATTTTTAATATTCAGCAGATTCATTCTAAAATTACTAAGTCAGCCTCCAGTTTTGGGCAATAATTAAAGCATCTGAAAAAAAGACTTTAAATACTTTTGGTGTAATTTTTGTTATAGTGAGAAAAAAAAATTAAGGCTAAATTGGTTGTGTTGCTGGAGGTTGTGGGGGTGGGGTTGATGGTGCCCCCACCCCTCCTTGGGCTCTGTGTGCTTGGCTCCACCGCCCCCCCCCCCCCCCCCCCCATAGTCATATTAATTTAAATTAATTCATATAAACTCAAACTGATAGTAATTAGTCGCTTTTCCATTGGACATCTGCGCAAAACTTGACTGATATTTACTAAATGTCAAAAAAAAAAGAAGTGCGTAATGTCTGTTGTTCCATTAAATCACAAATGCGATGATTTGTTTATTTATTATTGTGAGATGACATGATTAGTCTTTCCATAAATATGACGACGAACACAAATATTGCATGGATTTACAGATATATTCATTATTATTATTATTATTATTATTATTATTATTATTATTATTATTATTATTATTATTATTATTATTATTATTGTTGTTGTTGTTGTTATTATTGTTATTATTATTATTATCATTATCATTATCATTGTCATTATTATTATTATTATTAATATATATCACCCCTCTGTCTCGTACAGACAATCACACATAATAATATTATACAAGCAAAAGTGAATCAGTTTAATGATTATATTCTCAGTTTATTTATTTCCAGTTGATCCAAAGCTACAGGCACATTTATTTCTGCATTTTCTATTTTACAGAATCCTTTTTATAGTTGTGAGTTCTGAAAAAGGATAATTTGTGTTGACATTCAGAAGTAGAGTATAATGACAGGCTATATTATAATAAACAGTATATATGCATTTCTCAGTCTCTTTAAAAAGGTGCAACTGTAACATAAACCAGAAAGAATTTCAGAAAAAAAAAGGAAAAACGGACTTAACCATTTATCAGGCAAGTGACTTTTTTTGGTAATTACTGCACAAATTACAAGACAGGAGTCCCTTTTCTACTGGACATCTGCGCAAAACTTTACTGAAATTTTTATTAAATGTTGAAAAACCAGAAGTGCGTAATGTCGGTTTTTCCATTAAATCACAAAAGCGATGATTTGTTTATGTATTATCGCGAGCTCACATGAGAAGTCATTCCATAAACATGGCAACAAATGTAAAT